>NW_010104101.1:54988-96675 GCF_000699245.1 Pterocles gutturalis | reverse complement strand
TTTGTCTTCTCCCAGAAGTGTTTGCTACATTTGCCATAGTTTTCTACATTGTGAGAAGCTATTGTAACACTGGAACTCTTCAAAATTTTGTTCTGGGACGTGATATCTTGATACCAAACCTCAACAGTTGGCAGCTCTTGAAATTTGATTTCTCTATTGTATTGGACCTTGTGTGGTGTCTTGGTGTGTTACAGAATGAGTGAAGATGATGTCCTAATGTCAGCAGGAGTAACTGAGTCCCAAAATACAGAGTTGCAGCGTTGCTGGGTCTCTGGTGGTTTGTCAGGTTTGGAAACCCTCTGACCATGTTTGACAGCATTTGTTTGATAACAGCCTCACAGAACCAACACATTTCTTACTAGTATGTGACTAGCCACTAGAGTGGCTCAGCAGGACATGCTGACACCTGGATGGGTGGACAGACGGTGGACAGCTAGATCTGTGCGCGGGGTGATGGGAACGGTTACAAGTGGCGGTATTTCTCTTGGGCTTGTCTTTTATTTTCCATCCTGGATAAACTGATATTCTAACTGCACAGGAGTGAATATAGTGCCTTTCGCGTCTGTTCTAACTTGAAATAAGTTCTAACATTGAAATAAATTAGATATATTATTTGCAAACTCTTTGGCATGCAAGATTGCACCCAGAACTCCCTGTTATGTCCACTGCATTACAGCTCCTCTTATTTTCATTGTATTGCTGTTGATGCAGGTATTCTGATTTACCCCAAATGACCGTGGGTATCTTCTAGTTCAAGGCCAGACCCTGACTTAGGCTGAAATATTTGGGAGTTTGGTTTGGAAAAAAAAATTCAGCAAGACCTCCTCACTGATTTACTGTGTTCTCATTGCAGCCTCTGCCTGCAAGATCCTGTCCCTTTGACGTCCAAGTCCTGTGTCATCGCTAAAGACTGTGAAACATCCGAGTGGTCCACGTGGAGCTCCTGCTCGCGGACCTGCGGCTGGGGAGATCTCACCCCAGGCTTTCGGAGCCGGCGCCGCAGCGTGCGGAGCGTGGCGGTGGGCACCGGGAAGCAATGCCCAGAGCTGGAAGAGAGGGAAGCGTGCAGCGTGGGAGGAAAAGAGCTGCTGCAACCTTGCCCCAGGTAGAGCGAGTGCTTTTATCATAGTTTTCTGAAGTAAAGAGGCCCCTGTTTGATGACTGCATTGTGCAAGGCAAATCTTCCTTGCTCGGTGTTCCTGTGTGGAAAGGTTCATATGTCACGCTTTCTCTCTGTGTCTAAAATATCACTGATGTGATCACTGTTCACTGTGATTAGCGGTATTATTTATTGTTAGTAATATTCTTGTACTTGTTGCTATTATCATTGTTGCTATTACAATAATTAAACTTATATATAGAAATAAATTTAAATTACACCCGCTACAGTTTATATTTTCATATTTTAAAAACTGAGAGCAGATACTCTTGTTCTCTGAAGGGGCTGTCATATTGATTGCTGTGTCAGAGAATTTCCTCAGCTGCACAGAGACTGGCCAGGTCTCCGTGGCTGTGCTTTTATTGGCTTTGAAATTGTAATTTTTACATGAGATTTAACAATTCCCCTTCTCCTCCCCATAAAAAAATCCCAGTTCTCCTTGAGGAAAACGGGAACTGATCGGAGGTAATAGCCTGGACTTTACTCAGCTTCCCTCTGGATACTTCTTGAATTGGGAAACTTTGCAGTCCCTGAGTGCCTGCTTAGTTTCTGGCAATCTCTGTTCTGGCAGAAGGTGAGGATGTCATCCTTCTGGTCTGCAAATCCATGCCATTATGCTTGGCCAGGCTAGCACAGGGAGCTGCTACTTTGCTTTGCAGAGAAAATACAATATTTCTTAATTTTTCATGTGACATGTTCTGAGATTGACTGTAAAATGCTTCAAGATTGATAAAATTTTATATGCATGCAGATAAATCTCCCTGTCTGTGGATGAGTGTGTTTAATAGGAGGTGTATTCAGTGCTCAAGTCATGAGTTTCTGGGGCTTTGCCAGATACTGCCAAAACCTTTGATAAAGCCTTTGCATGATTCTTAGGAAGGCATAGCCTGTGAAAGTGTCTCTATATCATTGGGTTCATTCAAAATCAAATGCTGATCATTTTTATACACCCTGCTAGCAGAAGAGAGGAAGTATAAAAAAAGAAATATTCTGTTACTTGATTACATGCTACGAAAAGGCTCTTACAGAGTGATTTTTGCTCCTGCCCATACTCACATCAATTTCAAAGACAATAGATTAACACATTGTCTCGCTGATTTTGTATAGGAGCGTGGGTGCGGGTGACACCTGACTGGGGCAGACCAGCTGGCAGTTAATCAGAGAGTGAACAGACATGTGTCTGTACCTAGTTTCTCACTTCCACTTTTTGACATTTCATCATATTAAAGTGCAAATGATTGTAGGGACTTGGTGTAGAGCCAGGAGAGCCCAGAAGGTGAGAACCTGTGTAACACTGATAATTTTCTGGAGGTGCTGGTCTTACTATAGAAGCAAACCTGTTCTTTCGGTAAATTGCTGCTACCTAGATTTTCATGAGACTGTGAGCTCCTAAACGTTCCCTATCCTGCTATACCTGCTCACCTTCAGCCCTTCAGGCAAGATCTCCGGTGAAGTATCTGAGCAAGGATAAACTGCTTAATGAGCTAGCATAGAAAATAACATTAGACTTACATCTGAGTAGAGACACTTAACAAAAAAATGTTGAAAAAACCCCCAGCTTTGGCGTGGCTGTTTAATACTGCAGAAACCAGCAGGAACGAAAGGCTGTAACGTTGCAGTGTGTGCTGCGGGTCTGCCAGGCGTAAGGCTGTGGGGGCCAGAATTTTGTATCAATTGACAGAAGTCAAACATTTTAAGTCTGTTATTTATGTGTCAGCAGCTGGTGAAGGATGTCATTGGTCCATGTTACAGTTCACAGC
The DNA here is from genome assembly GCF_000699245.1 of Pterocles gutturalis. NCBI lineage: Eukaryota > Metazoa > Chordata > Aves > Pterocliformes > Pteroclidae > Pterocles > Pterocles gutturalis. The sequence continues at coordinate 93,756 of NW_010104101.1, read as the reverse complement.
CTGGTGATTTGGTGTTGGTCTTTGGCAACTGGTGACTGAGGTACTGGAAGTACTTCAGACTGGAAAGCAAGAGCTTTCAGCTGTTGAAGGGATGCAGTGTTAATCCCTATGAAGTCATATAAGAGGTCCTTGATGCTTCTGTTCTTCTTATTTGAGCATAGTCTCTCCACAGTGTAATACCTAGAAAGATTATGCTTTTTTTCCCCTTTAAATGTATGCCACCTCATCTGTGGCTTTGCTGAGGCTTGCCAAGCAGTTATCTTTTCTTTCTTCCCCTTTCAAGAAGATGATGAATTTAAGGAGATTTAGTAGCAGAAGTAAAAGGCTCTCTCCTTCATTTGTTTGGGCTCAACACAAACCATTCGTGCTTTCTTTCTGGCCTGTGTTTGCCTAATTAGTCTTAAAATTGTTTAAGGTGGGAATCCTATTTACTTTTCCAGTTCATGAGAATCTGCTCTTTCCTGGTTTTCGGTTGATATTAAGATAAGAAGCCTTTCCTTTAGCTTTGTTCTTTGGGCAAGAATTTTCAAAAGCATGCTCCAGGCACAGAAAAGAAAACAGATGAGGATGTAGACCAGAAAGAGAGAGCAAGTCTCTGAGCGGAAGAAGGAAGGGGATTCTCTAGAGGCTGTTTTTTAATGAGAGCACCCTGTGGCTGCTTGAAGGTGTATATTGCAGACTACATCCACCAGCGCAGAAAGCAGCAGCTCAAGAGGTAGTGCTTGCAGAGTTGTACTCAGCAGGGGGAGATGGGTGAAATTATAGTCCAGCCTCTTAAAAGGATCCAGGGGGAAAAAAAATACCTTCAGCTTTAAAACTGCTCTGTTAAATTGCTTCTATGCCCATTGGCAAGGCTATAAGTTAAAGGTCCCGTTGTAGGGACACGGCGAGTAGTGTAAATTTCTTCTTAAATGGGAAGGCCTTTTAATTTTATGGCCGAAGTTTACAATAACTTCTTCAATCAATAGTTTAAATGCAAGAAAATAAAACACTTTAATTTCATGTAGGACTCGAGAGCTTTGTGCTTTGTCAAACTTTTGGTTATTTGTTCTGAAGGGATTAGATTAAGTGCTTAAAAAACTTAAATACATTGGAGGTGATTCTACTTTCTTTTATTGTGATATAAATTTGGGATAGTTCAATTAAAGTGAGTGAGTATATACAGGTATAAAACTTGTGTAAGTGCTAAGAACATAAGTCCTGTAGACTAAAGAGACCAAGAGGTAACTATAAATCGGAAAGATATTGAGCACTTGTTTGTTGCATAACTGTCACTGAGTCATCAGTTTTAAAACAATGTATTATATCATTTTTATCCTTCATGTGTAGCTTTCATGTTCACTGAGAATAGACAGATTTTCCATAATTATGATTGTGTCTTTAAATCTTTCATTTTGGTTGTGGTTGCTATGTTACAAGACAGGGATTTAGGAAAAAAAAACCTCTTTGCTTTGTTGGAAATTCAAAGCTCTTCAGAAGTTAAATGATGGAAAATGGGAACATTTTAAGACCTAATTTTTTTCAAAAGGCTTGAGGTTACTGCTGAGTTACAGGTGTGATGGTATCGCTTTGTAAATGAAGCCCATCATGTGCCCCAATTAAAGATTAGGCATTAGTCTGAAGTAGGAAAGACCTGAAAGGAAACCCAGCAAACCATGCTGGTAGGCTGCTGGAGTCATGCGTTGGGAGTGGCAGCAACACTGCTCTTCACCCCTTTGACCTTCACCAGTTTTGGGCAGGCAGCAATGGCCTCATTCAGCTGGGCAGCTTTGTTACCTCCCCTTGGATCAGGAACCATCCGTGGTGAAGCTTTGGTTCTCCAGCTCCGTGCTGGACACTTCTCCTGCGGCTGGGTGCCACAGTGCCAGAGCTTTGCCTTGATCCTAACAGAAACCTGGAGGACCTGCTCATCTGCTTCCTCAACTGTTTAGCAGGGAAGTTCAGAGCGCTGCTTACGGTGTGAAAAGCTGTTCAGCTTTATCAGCCTAGTTCCCTCCTAGATACCTCAAGCACACACCTTATTGTTTCTAAACTAGCAGTTTTTTCCTGCCTATTTTCTTAAGAAGACTGATACGACTGTCTGTGGATTCTGGAGGTCCTCATTTGTGACGTTAAGTAGCTAGTCCTCTGACCATTGGCAATGGGGTCTATCAATCTTGGGAAGTAGCTAGACCTCCTGTAACTCAAACAGTGTTGTTAAAAAGTGGAACAAGCCTATTGGGAAGCCAAAGGCTGAGATTTTTTTTTTTTTCAGCTGTAGTAAGGGGTCTGTACGTAAATATGGGTCACAGCTAGGACTGTAACTTTACTGAGCTTGCACCAATCTACCTAGGTATTGGTGGGAGTTAAAATGAGATGTTAAATCCATTGATGTTTGAAATGGTCATGACTGACAGGTTTTGGCATAGGGATCACAAGAGTACACTGAAACTGTCCAACTTTGATATCCAAATGTGTAACGTCCCTTTCACTTCCTGAGTTATCGTGCTCTTCACCCTCTAGGGAAGGTGGATGGGATGGCTGGATGGTAATGGCCCCATAACTTAATGCTGGTACAGTGCATCTCTGGTGCCATCTTCTCTAACAACAGAATGTCCATAGTGGCAGTGGTGGCTTTGGTCATCTTCATTCAATTGGAGAAATTATCGCCCTGTGCTAAACGCATTGTGGATATTGCCAATAATTTGCAAGTATTGGCTTGAGGCTGACAAAGATACAAAACCCCCCAGGTATTTGCCAGCCATTAGTCTCTGTTCTTTACTAACGGCTATTAACAAGCTTCTGGTTAAATTTAAATAGAGATTATGCAGTCAGTTCCTCCTCGTTAAGTAATGTTAATTCTCATTGTCTTTAGTGTAGTCCGTAGGTGGCCAAACTAATACAAAATATCAGCCACACTGCTTAAATCCCTGCAAAGGGTCTGCCACAAAGCTGTCCAAAGTCACTACTGCTGTCTGGACAGGCCTTGGGTTAGGTTTCCCACTCGGGTATGGCAATCCCTTGGATATGTTTATGGTGTATTGGGCTTGTTAATGGCCATGAAAATGTGTGCCCTTGAAACAACTAATGCTTGGGGTCAGGATTTGAGGCTTTGAGAGCCTGGTCTAGTGGGAGGTGTCCAAGGCAGGGGGGCTGGAACTCGATGATCTTTAAGGTCCATTACGTGAGTCTATGAAAACTTGGGACAGCTGAGGGCATGTCCAGGTGGGAAGAAGGAAGATGGGCTGATGGGGCTGAGGCTTTGAGCTGCTCTCGGAAGAGCCGGCACTGTCTGGAGCACCCCATAGCTGTTCATTAAAGACTGCTCTGCGGCGTAGCACGGTATCCAGCTACTCTGTGAAAATATCTAAAGGGTTTTTTTTTTTTTTTTGTTTTAGATTCAGGAGCTGATGAAGTTTAATTATCTCTGAGCTCAGATTTCGTTATTTTGCATAATTTTAGTCACCGATGGCCTAATTTTCCTAGGTGTTAACTCCCACAGCTCACACTGAATAGGAGAAGCAGGTGCTCACACCTCTGGAAATGAGTCTTCAGGATCCAGAGTTCACGGCTGACTACCTAAGCCGGATATTCATTATCAGTTTTTATCTCGTCAATTATTGTTTTTAGAAACACTTCCCTAAAACAACTATTTCTATGGCTGTGGACAGATGTGTGTGTTCTATATTGAAGCTTCTAGTTTTGAAAGTGTAGACCTGACGAGCACAATGTCCTGAAGTGGTGTGGAGGAGAAATCCTCTTCACCCGGTGTCTGAAGAGCACTTTTCATTGCCTTTACGATAACAGGAAGGTTGAATTTAACACTGCAGGCCCAAGAAATGTGATTAGGAATTCCCAGAAAGAACTACTAGAAGAAAAAAATTCATGGCTGTGCTTTATATGTTGAGGGAGTGCAAGTATTTCATGCTTGTCATGTGAAAAGTGTGTTCTTTATCATTTTCTGTGTCAGTAATAAACCCTGTGAGTGTATGAAAATTTGCACATGATACTGTATATTATTTAAGAGAGCATGACAGCTCATCTGTAAAGTACCTGTAAATTAAAAGTAATTGGCAGTATTCACAAACATTTTCCATGAGTATGTTACAAAATTCCTAAGTGCCTTGTGACTAGAAATCATTCTTATGACCGTATTTACAACATAAGAAGTTAAGAGAACATTGATGTGTGCTCAGGCAAGCTAATGTATTTATTTTTTCATCTAATTTTGAGATGCATGTTTCCTTGCCATAGCTGTAGCCAGGAACAGATACCTGCTATGGAGAATCCACAGAATTCCAGTGTGGAAGGCTTTTTCTGCAGAGATGTCCCATTGTGCTTGAGTTTACAGCGATCAGCCAGCAGTTAACAAGCGTGGTTTTAACAACCATGCGTCTGCTGTAAGGGGAGAGAGCATTTGTCCTGAGGATAAAAAAAGGAAATTATTTTGCATAGTTTACATTACACAAAACCCAAAGATTGTATGGAAAAAATAAACTATGGAATTTAGAGGAGCAGAGGAATAAAGCAGCAGAAGCTTGAACAGATTGGTTATAAAAACAATATTGCCTAAAATCTGCGTTCGGGAAGCGAAGAAAAACTTTGGGCTCTTATTGACTCCACTGATACTGTGACCTGTGACTCAAAATGAATTATGCCTGTGAAAACTGTGGTATTAGAAATATGCTCTGTTTTCAGACATGATAGGGAACTAACTTTTGCTTTTCCCTGATACACAATACTATTGTCCCTATAGTTTGAATAAATTCTTCCTGGCATTTAAGCTTGTAAATACCAGTGACAATTGTGCAGCATTCACATATCTGTGCCCAAGAACGTTATCCTTCCTTGAAAACCATTAATGCTCTTTAGGTGTGAACTGAATATAGAATGGAAGTATTTTCATCTAGCGCTTGCTGGCTACCACAACTTCTGGAAATGGAAATGAGAGAACTGAGTTACTTTAGCCAATCCCTTGAAGAAAACAGTAGTACCCTGGGCGTTTATAAAGCTGTCACCCGTAGAAAAGCTGCCCAGGGCCTGGAGCTCCATTGACGTATGGGAGGTTTTAGCTGTTAAGTGCATTTCAGAGTGAGGTGTTCAGCTCTTGGCAGAGAGGTGGTTTAGTGGTTGCAGCCACATGTTTGAAAACTAGTTTTTGCACTTAATCGAACCTCTTAATCTTCATTCCTTCTTTGCACCCTGCTCAAAGGGTTTGTCAAGGTGATGTAGTGTTTCAGAACGCTTTGGAGATTAGTGCTATGTGAGAAATTTTACACAGGTATTCCAGACAAATAACAAATACTTAACCTTTGTAAATTTAACATTGAAAATGTTTTAAAACATTCCCTGTTTTGAACTGGGAAATGCTGCTGTAAAGATTAAACCAACTGTATTTTGTCATCTAATAAAGTACCACCTTCAGTCTTTTCAAAAGCTTGTTTTACCTGCTCCCTTTTATTTCCAAAGGTTTGCCTGGAGGGCGTCTGAATGGAAAGCTTGCCAAGTGTCTCTCCTCCTTGACCAGCAGGACCCTCGCTATCACAAGCACACAGGCCTGTGTGGCGGTGGCATACAAACCCGGGAGGTCTTCTGCGTCCAAATCACCGTGGAACTTGGGATGCACCGTGTGAAGGAAGGTATGTACGTCAGGTCATTCTGACCCACGTAGGTCTGAGGAAGAGAATTGGGGGAAAAAAAAGAGATAGGTAACATGCAATCATTAGTAGGCTTTGGCTAGCTGATGCCGTTGTTGTGTCCGTGCTATGTGTTGTGTCCAACACACAGGGAGGTGCTACTCGGCATCAGAGACAGCACAAGGGCATGGTCCTCAGGGTCCTGAGGAACTGCCAGGAGCCACAGCCTTCCAGGGTGAATTGCTACCAGTTCTGTAGTTTATTTGTATGGGAAGGTTTCAAAGGATGAAGGAGATAAATTTTGCTTGGAGTTGAGTTTTCTTCCTCTCTTATATATCAGGTATCCCAGCCCCTTGTTAGCTGAATACATTTATCTGAGGTTTTAGTCCTGATTTAGAGTATATAAAAAAGATGTCACACTCCATTCCAGATATGGCTTTAGCCTCTGCTTCAGATTGATACATAATCTTTCTTGTGATTTGAAGGGGAAAGCAAAAATAATATTGTCACAACTTCTGAGCAGACAAACGGTTTTTGGACTCTGGAAGTGAGTTATGTTTCTTTTAGAAGAATAATGAGTAGATACAGATGCATGATGAATAATTCATCTTAGGATGTTTTATTTACTCTATGTAGTGCTCCTGCAGAATGTTTTTGAGCAGAGATGTAAGATAATAAGAACACAATATTGTATCTTAGATTTATTTACTTACAAAGGCAAAGCAAATGTTTCCTGGATGCCCAGTGTGTCCTGGCATCCCACACAGATGGATGTTATAGAAAACCAGACCTGTTTTAATCTCTGCTCAGTCCATGCATAGTTACTGCCTCACAGCTCCCAAACATCTGGCACTACCTTGCTCTCCCAGCACAACCCCTCTCTCTTGTTTTGCACAAGTGTGTGATGCAGATGGCTTTCAAAGTAAGGAAAGTGCTGTTGATGAGAGGCCTATAATGTTTCTTGACTGTTTTCATCCTTCTGACCGCTTCTGTGGTCCGTGCAGACACTGTATGGTGGGTTGGTGAGCAGCAAGCTTTAACTGACTCCATTTACACTTTAGTCTTTATCAGTATTGTGAATTACTCCAGAAGATTAGAGGAGTGCATCTGAAACCCTTACACCAGTATAATTTGTGACAGAATAGGTGCTATATATCTGCTGTGTGATCACCTACAGGTTTTTCCCTTGTTCAAAGTTCAGTTTAACGTAAAAATCAGAAGAGCTCCCCTCAACAAAAAGGAAACACTGGCACACTGCTTCCTTATTTTTGCAGTTCTTACTCTTCTACAATAACCCTTTCTTTAAAAAAAAATCCTATAGCCAAAAAGCAAACATGCATAACAATTGTACAAGGTATAAATTATTGTTGTTCTTTCAGGGCAGTAGTGCAGATTTGCAGTCCTTAGAAAGTGAGAACCCCATCTGCTATCAAGATAGTAGCATGCAAATAGAAAGAGGGAAAGCCTTCCCTATTATCCCTCCCTATCCGGTAATATTCAGTGTGTCTCATTTACTAGCTGATCGATTTTTGTTCTATGAATAAATAAGGAATGACATATTTTCTGGACTCTTCTGGCAATCTGAACTGACAGAATACTTTCATTCATCATTAGGGCATCTCGTATTTTATTGTACCATTTATTCAGTGTTGGAGAGAAGATGAGGAAGTTAATCCTTCTATGTATAAGCAAATCTAGGGTCTAATTGCTACTATCAGAAGTGCAGTAATTTTTCTTTCTTCACCTCTTGAGTGTCTTTAAAGGGATCATTCAGGAATCAAACAAGCGAGTCTAATAGGATATTACCATCCATCACAATTGTTATTCTTCTGGTTACTTCCAATGAGAATTTGGACGTAAGCCCAATAACATGTGAAAGAAGATTTTGTCCCGTGGTCTCTCCAGCAGCATTCTTGGATAAAATATGTTGAATCTTGGTTGGAGACAGGTACCATCTGTGATGTATTTATACATAGTGCTCAAAGCTCTTTTATCCTCCAAGGATATCTCTCCAATTTTTCATTTTCTTAGACTTCCCATCTATTTCTTCTTTTATTAAAATGTATATATTTAGAAAGGTAGCCCCTCTTTTCTTGAGTCCCTTTATATCAGGTACACAGAAGGTTAAGTCTGCTGAAATCTTTCTATATTTTTATAATGAATTTCCAATTTGAAGATACTAGAAATGGAAAACTTTCACTCAGGTATTACTTTCAGAAATAAATTGGTAAGCTTTTGTATCTTTCTCCCCCAAGAGGTGACCTAACGAAGAAATCCCTGTCTTGATCCAAGTGAAGTTAAATATTTTTCACACCTTAATGAGGAAGGCCCTACCTTTAACATGGATGATGAGTATTTGGAGGCAGAAGGTCTTCCAGTCTTTGAAGTCCTTTGTAATATTCCTGTATTCTGAGACTCTTACGTCTAGACGAAGCCGGCAGGGAACACTTGGTAAATGTGTAGAGTTGTGTCATTCAGACGTCTGTATTTCTGTGTATATAGGTAAGCCAATGTATAGGCACCTAAGTGAAGAGACTGCTCTATTTTTGATGTTAACTATTCTGTCCAAGGAACCTACATCTCTACTCAGTTGTGAGGCTTGTGTTAATTCAGGCTGAACTTTAACACAATTAGCTTTAAAAAGATCCTTGTGTCTTTTCTTTAAGTATCTCATTGAATTTTAGCACATTTAAATTTCTAATGCTTAATTATCACAGAGAGAGGTGGTCATCTAATACTTCAAGTTTATCATTATTCTTTTGATACCCAGAGATAGAAGCAGCAAATCTACATGATTGAAATAATGTTGCTTTTAAGGAGGAGACAAATTTTGCACAAAAGTAGGATAGAATATGCAAGTGAGCTACCTATGGTACAGCTCTGATCTGCCCCTTCTCTCCTTTGTCTCTGGATAATCCCTGTCCTGTGTCTGGAACCAACTGTAGGCATGGTGGTGGTTACCCTTCTTCCTACCTCTTTTTTAATGTAAATCTGTTCACTCATATAGAAGGTGTTTTAAATAAAGCAGAAATACAGATCCTCAACTTATTTTTAAGGCCAGATACTGCTAACACAGGACACTTGTATTCCTGACTTTTGTAAGTGGGCTTTTCTGGATTAAGATAACACTTTTGTGACTGTTGATTTTATAAAATATTATCTGAAATGTGTTTTCTTGCAATAAATTTTTGCCGCGATAAATGTTAATTAATCACATTGCTAACTATCAATCCCCAGTGTATCAACAAAAAAGACATTTGGTAAAAGTATGGATGAATATTATGAGAGTTATATTTAGAGAGTTTATGAAATCTCTCTTCTTGTTTGGCAATACAACTCTCCTCTCGATCACAAGTCCAATAATATGGGAATTAAAATTCCTCTTAGAGTCTCGGGATGGTGTTTGTGTTTATGCTCTAACAGTTAATAAACATATGAGGTTCCTACATTTAATCTTCTTCCTCAGGAATTTTTTACCTTCTTTCCTGAAGGCCAGGGAGTATGGTTTTGTTTTCTAATTAAATTTTGCTCTTTGGATTTATCTAGAGACTATAACTCTTTATCAGTAGTCTGGGTGATGGCATCCCTTATAACATTCTCCAGAAGCATCTCCTCTCTTCTCTGAACTAGTTACCTACTGTCCCCAGTGACTGCGGTTGCTGTTCTCTCCATATTTCCTGCAGCTTTCTAACTAGGGATCTGCCTGCCCTGTCATTCTTTTGTAAAATTTGTGCCTTATATATCTTGACATTTTTTCTTTTCTACTTGTTTGAATGAGATCCAATTTACCTCTCACTTTCAGGATTTTCTTAGAATGTTTTTTGGAGCCTGTCTGCTTAAGTTTTAATTATAGGACTGAAAAGACCTTTGTGAAATGCTGTTCTTCCTTGAATCTTCTTTATTGTTTACCCAGTACCGTAAACTTGGCTAATAAAATGTATCTCTTATTACCATCTCACCAGCAAATCATTGCAGTTTCTATCTTCTTAATCTTTGTTATTTCCATCTGAAAATCCACATTAAATTCTCATACCTGTACAAGGTTCTGAAGTTTTGTTTACCATTTTTTTTGCTTAATGAGTTTCTCCATCATATTTGTCTTCATATATTTATTTTTATTTTATCTTTGATTTCAATAGCAGGTGTGTGAGGCAGTTGTGCCTTCATTATTCTTAGATACCTTTTAGTTTTACCCTGCAAAACAATTTCTTATAGAAGACTTTATGTCTTTTAAACACCTTTTTTCTTTTGAGAGGTATTCAAGCCTCACCTGTTGGTAGACATAGTTTATTGACTGACTTATTCCAGTGTAGTTCACCAGCCTATACTAATTTTTGCTTTATTTTTAGACTGCAATTCCATCTGGTTCATCTTACATAAGATTTTTTTAATAATCTTGTGTGTCACCAGCTGTAGCAGGAAATACTCCTTTAGTCTATTTACAATTCAGGACTTAGTAATACTCAAGTCCCTTTTCAGTTCTAATGGTTACTTTCTGATCCATCCCTGGGTGTCTTCCCATATATATTTTTGTCTTACAAGCCACTTCCCTGACAGAATCCTTAAATGATCTGAAAGTGTTCCGCTGCACTTTCATCTGAGTTCTGCTTATACAAGTCTCAAAATGATAATTTTATGGCCTTTATCCTTTCTTGTTTTCCAAAAATACTGAGCTTGCTCCCTACTTCTGATAGACAGAAGTGTCTAATCTTTTCTTATCTGATGAGTAAACTATTCAGACTATTCTTAACTCACACATGGGAGATGTTTTGGCACTGTGTGTTATTTTCCAGAAATTAGTGTCTCTTTGGAGTTGCAGAGAGATTAATTTAAGGACTCCTTTCATTCATATCTTCTGTTATTCTGTATTTATTCTCATCCCTTTATTTCTGTGCTTTTGTCTTTTTTAGCTCTAAAATATGCGTGTTTTGCCTTCTCTGTACACTCTGTTTCTTAATGAGGGTGCCACTTTTTTTTCCCCCTGAAAGTTCTTTGTTCTGCTCTGAATCATGATCTTCTAGTGTATGTCTTCTGGGGGATTAGTATTTCAAATTGGTGCCTGTGGCATCTGTTCCATAAACTATGGAAGTACTTTCAGGAAGAGAGAAATACCAGCGAAGAGTCCTCTTTGAACATGCCACCATCCCCGTGGGTGCTAGCTGTCCTGTGAGCCACCAGCTCCCACTCTTCAGAGGCAGTAAGTTGGTTGTGCAGGTCGTTGTCGTTTATGGCTGTTGCCATCCTGCATATTTGTTGGGAAGAGGCTGAGGTGATGGAGATAAGCTGCCCGTAGGAGTTGGTGCGGGATATGCACTGTCGGGATGAATATGATCCCTGTGTGGAGTATGAGCCCTATATTAAATGCACACTGATTTTTTTTCAGATTTACGCTGGTGAAGCTGCAGGAATAAGAAAATTGATTTACTCTACAGAAATTAGCATTTAGGGACTTTAATGATTAAATCCTGTTTTTGTCTGGTTTATGAAATTGAAAAGGAATAGGTTAGAATATATTAGTGATGAGAAAACTTGACTAGGGCCCTAGAGGGGAGAGAACTGATGGTCAGCAGTGGTGTAAAAAAAGCTTTGTGCAACTGGGTCATGGTACAGCAACAGGAGTATCCAGCCCGCGGCTTAGTTGACCTGATTCACAGAAACCATGTTCTCAGGTGGAAACAAAGCCTTCTAAGGATCCCCCTCATCCCAAAGTAGTTATTTATCATTGGGATGACCAAGCTGGCTTGAAAAGATGAGAAATACACCTCTGGAATGTAAAATATATTCAGGCAAGTCTGCATCAGATTTATATTGCTGGGATGCCAAGTTATTGATCTGTAAGCTCACCAAATGCTGAGCAGAATTTACAAAATACAACTCACATAATGGAAAAATAAATATGTAACAGCTGGCTTCTTCAGGGGAAACCCTTTAGAAGCAAGAGAGGAAATGATTTTAGTCAGATTGTTGCGGTGCTTGGCAGTAGTGTTTAAATGTGAATTTCAAAAATCTTAGTTTGAATCTGTTAGGGAAAAAACCATTTTCCCTAATGTCTTTTAGAGGTGTAATATTTTCAGTTCTTTCATGTCTAGAAACTAATTAAAGTACAAGAGGAAAATAATGTATAAAAAGACTTTGACACTGAAAGAAGTGTCCCTTCTAAAAGGTGCCTTGTAAAGAACATGCCTTTTTTTGTCAACAAGCTATCTGATATGACCATGAAATATTTATCTCTTTATAACTACTTTTATTTATATAACTGGCTTTGGTATGCAGCAAATAATATGCTGCCCAGTCTGCTCACGTGAGATACTAGGTTTTGGTTCAAGGTTTTATCTTTGAAAGCTAAGTTTTTTATTGCATTTGTATTTTTATCCTTATTTCCTGCCACTGGAACTGAATTAATCTTACTCAAAACAGTGACAGTTTGTTCTGAGTTATTCTTCCTGTTTTCCTTGTGGCTTCTCTCACGTTCTCTGGTGGTCTCCTCCAGTAACTGCCAGCATCTGGTGGCCTTTTCCAGACAACAGCCAGCAAGGTTCAAACATTGTGGAGAATCCTCTTCTTCCTTGCCATCGTTGCCTTCCCTGCCATCCCAGCATCCCTGCTGGCTCCACTGTTTTTCCTGGACACTCTTGATGACTTGTCACCTCTGGTCTGCGGTTTCTGTCGATAATCTCTATAAATTCTGCTGTAGCAAAAGAACACAGTATCCCATTTGGGATCAGGATCCCATCATACAGCACAGGGTATGAGCACAGGGAGACTTTCTCTTCCACGAAGTGCTAATAGTCTGTATCACTTGAGTAAAATTGTCAGGATCTTTATTGTTCTAGAATACATTAAACCGTTGTTGCTCTTGGCGATCCGCTATTAACCCTCTTTCATGCTGTGATTAGCCTTCTATTCATACTTTGTTTCTTGTCTATGAAATAGATTTTCATTGAAAATAGGACTTCAACTTTGTGCCTTGTGGCTTCAAAACTAATTGCTTCTTAAAAGCATAAAGGCCCCCGTTCCATCAGGCACGGGGTGCTTTAGGCTTTTGTAATGGAGGGATGCACCAGACTGGGGCTGTTGTCATTTCCAGGCTGGTTAAATCACATTCACCACTTCTCCTTTGTCTAATCTTTTGTTTTTGCTTACAAATTACTTTACAAACATTGTGCTGGGTTTATCCCTATTATGTTTTACACATGTAGGTGTTTTTGTAACACAGCTCATTCCTTTGTGATTTTCTCAAGTAACTTCCCTTCGTATTGATCCAAGTGTCTTTGGTTTATAAGTCCTGGCAAAGGCAGTAAGAACTTTTACAACAATGTGTCCTCCCTTTCTTGTACCCTGACAATCATGAATTTGGCTCAGTTTTGACAAAAGATGTGGTAAACATCTGGATTTATTGCCTTGAGAATTGAATATTAGCTAAAATATGGCTGCACCACTATGTGTGAGACAGCTCGGATATTCTTTTTGTGTATTCCAGATATGTTAACAATATTTAGAAATGTCTCATTTAGTTGTTAATATCAGAAATACTTGTTTTTTTCATTGTAAAAAGGAAACTAAGTTAAGGTCCAGGAAAGAAGTGTTATATATCTCCTGAGGAGTGAAAAACTAAATTTAAAAGGAATCATTGCAACCAAAATCCTGTCCTGTACGTTTCTCCATCTCTCTGGTCATCATTGCTTTTTACCACAGTGTTGGTATGCATGCCGGCAAGTATGTGTCCATATGACTATATTCAGAGATTATTTATTTATTGACTTAAAATTACATTATGGAAATAATCATATCAGGGCTGATTTGCTCTTCCACTCTTCCCCCAAATCACTACCTCAGTAAAAAAATATAAGGAAACAAGATACTTTAGAACCCAATTTATTATCTCCTGCTGGTAGCAATAACCTGAAAATAACAGCAAATAGTAAAATACAAACTTGAGGCAGACACTGGTGCTGGGAACAGCTGTAGTCGCATTTATAAAGGATAGATCCAATATAACAGCTATAGAAAAGTGCAATGTTTCAGGGGCTCCCAGATTAGTACTTGATTGCTTTTTCCAGTTTGTTCTATAGATTGGGAAGAACATAGGATTTTAAAAGGTACGAACAAGTGTAATAAGTAAGCTGCTACTTGAATCAGAGATATTGCTTCCCCCCTCTCACTCTTCTCTTCCCTGGCTTCCGTCTTTCCCCTTCCCCCAGAAAAGTGGCTAATATTTTTACAAGGAAAATAATGACACAAAAAAGCACTTTTTGTATATGAATGTAGGAAAATTCCATCACAAAGTCAATTAATGAGCAAGATCAGAAAGCTGCCCAGTATGCAAAGACAGTCCTAGCAGCTGTGTTCGTTTATCATAAGCAGAATGTGAGGTTTTTTCCTGAACAGGGCGTCCCCAGCCTGGCTACCTATGTCTTTTTGGAGGCTACAGTGTGTGAGAATTTTGGCATTGAAAAGATTCACAGAAAAAAATCAACTTATAGTTTATTTAAAAAAAAAAGTATTAAGGTATGAAAGAATAGCGATAGAAAATCATATCAAGCTTTTAAATGAAACCAGTGGAAATCAGAGTTGTCAATCAAATGGCTGAAGAAGGGATGAAACTCTTTTATAGAGGACCCTGCTGGTCCATCCAGTCACTCTGGTTATCGGGATGGAAAATGGGGCTCTTTGTACCTGCCTGGTTTCGGAAAAGGATGCTATGTAAAAAAAATGCAGCTTGTTTCTTGTTCTTGTCTTATTCCTGAAGGCTTTCACTGGAGGATTGTAGTCAGTGTAGAATGCGTATGAACTGGCACAGACCTGGAATATGTTTGGGTATTTGATTAGAATAGTCTGTGTATTTTCTGATTTGCATTTTACAGATTATATGGAATTACTTAAGGAAGTGGCTAAACAAAACAGGCTTATTCTAGTGACAAATAGGATACTGGTCCTTGGAAAAGAGCTCCCATTGCCAGAATTAACAGCGGCATTAACCCAAGGGAGGAAGAGGATCAGGAAGGTGGTTGGTGGGAAGAGGAAGGCAGAGTTTTCCTCCAGAATAGCAAGGAGTCTTCCATGAGTCTGGGATGGCTGGTAGACTCAGCCTGCCAACAAAACCCCACCCCTTGAACTTTTTGTAGTAATTTTTTCTTGTTTTTCTTTTATCCTAACTCAATGTAAAATAGCCTTGGCACCACTGGTTGTAGCTGGTTAGTTTTCAGGGCAGGAGAACCAACCTGCTTTATCAGTGACGTCCACATTTAGATGGTTAAATTGCAATATAGAAACAATCTGAAAATCGGTGAGGGGGAAAGAGCCATTCCTAACGACGGTGCCTTGAGTTAGAGCAGAGCAGGACTGGACTTTATTCCTTGGGCTGATCATATGCACTCAAATTAATTTAATTTCTTCAAGTGAACTCTCCAAAAATGATACAGTTTTGCGATGCTTGATGCTGAAAGGCAGGTTAAGCCATGCATGAAACTTCTTGGTAAGATAAATACTCTTATCCTTAAAACTCCCATATTTATCTCATTCTGTCACTTCACTTGAGAGGTCTGGAACAGGTCTGTTTGTTAGCATTCAGGTGAATTGTATTTATGCCACCTGGTTGTAATCTCTAAATGAACTTGTCAAAGGCCTTACAGTGTCTCAGAGATCATTCAGAAAATGGTCTTTTTTACTAACATATTATATTTCAGCATAGAATTAAATCATGTCTGTTGTTTAATCCTGTTATTCTGATGAGCTGGAATCATAAGCACTGATATTGGTCTTAAGTCTCAGCTTCAGGATGTGCAAGTCGAATTTTACTGGGATTTTGAGCACTGAAGTCTTGTGTTAAAAAAAATAAAATTGTTTTTCTTCAAATGATTCATTGTAAAGAAAATGGTAAAATATCAGGAAAAGAAAAGATTACTCCTATATTGGGCATATTTTTATAAATTCTTTTCAAGTCAATTCCATGCGTGGAAGCAGAGAAAAATAGACATTAAAAATAAAAATGAGGATAAAGCAAACTCAGTAGCTATAAAAATTAATGAAGTCTTGGTAATTCTATGGCAAAGTAAACTCAAACAAGCCTTTGTCTTTTGAAAGACTGCTTTGATATTGATTTATCTAAAGAGGCAGCCACATTCAGCCCATAATGTAATTAAAATGCAATATCATATAATGACTCAGAAGATAGATTTAAGAGTATTTCCCCTTCTTTTCCTTCCTCCTTCTGCCCCTAATAAAAAGGCAAGAGAAGTTAATTGAAACTGGACGTCTCTTATGATAAATGAAAATACAAAGGGAATCAACTTTCCAAATTTATTGTCACTATCAACTCAACTGGTACTGGGCAGAGCCTGGGGTCAGCTCATCTCTTGGATGAAGAGGTCTGGAGATCCATGCCTGCCTTGGGTGCAGGCAACTCAAGGAACTATCTCACCTCCCAGGCAGGAAGGATGCTTTCTGCATATGTCCCTATAGAGGAAACCAAGAGCTCTGCTCAATCTTGTTGAAAGTAGATGAAGTCAATTCAAAGGTCTGGACCCTGCAGCGGTAATCTAGAGGTGGCAGCACCCCTGAAGGGGATGGGTATGGGGAGACTCCCCCGTGCTCAGGCTTTGGCAGCTGCCTCTCCCTGGCTCCCGACTGCAGCATGTGCTTTGTGCATTCTCTTCTTCTGCACCTTTCTCTTTGGTATGATGTAAAGCGCTCTCCTTGGCCATGAATGTGGGGGATTAGATTCTAGTTTTGCTCCAGCACTGTACAAAATCAGCACTGAATTTAGTATTAAAGCACCTATTTACCATTAAGCATAGTCTTAATTAGCCTGCTGAATATGGATGATTTAGATAAAACTTTATGTGCCTGGCTGAACGGCGGATTAACATTTTGCTGTGGGAGATAAGACCCTAACAAAGCACTGGATTTTGGTGCGTCCTGGAAAGCGAAGGCCAGCAGTAAACTCCGGAGATCTGTGCATTGGTCAGGACAAAGCTACAGTCCTGCTTTTCCTTTTTCCTTTCTTTTTTTCCTCTTAGTTACTAGACCAGTTGATGGGAAGCTTTGCCTGGGTCCTGCTCCCTCCAGCTCCCAGCTGTGTTACCTGCCGTGCCCATCTGCCTGCGTGGTGTCCGCCTGGTCGGTGTGGGGTCCCTGCCTGCCCGAGAACTGCCAGGACCACCACGGAAGAAGAGGTAACGGCTGCTTTGATATATTGTTTTTGCAGCATTGGGAGTTCTAAAGCGAGTAGTGGAATATTATGATAAGATTGCAAAAGCAGTGGTGTCAAATTCTGATCAGGAGCTTAATTTTTTTTTTTTTAATTACTCTAACATAGGATGAAGCTCTTAGATGTGCATACAGGAGTGGAATATGACCTTTAAAAGCTTTTTTTGCAGTTATTCTTGAGAGAAGGAAAAAAAAAAGATAATATTTTCAGCCCGATTCCGATCCTTTTATCCTGCACTGAAGTTGTAGCAAAGGAGGATTTCTTGGGATAGCAGATGCAAATCTCCGTAGTGCCAGGCTGTCCCTCCCTGATTCTCCTCTGAAGTCCTGCTGCTTGGATTCAACAGCAATTGTCAGATGAGATTGAGGGGTG
This sequence comes from Pterocles gutturalis, assembly GCF_000699245.1. NCBI lineage: Eukaryota > Metazoa > Chordata > Aves > Pterocliformes > Pteroclidae > Pterocles > Pterocles gutturalis. The sequence continues at coordinate 76,560 of NW_010104101.1, read as the reverse complement.
GCAGGACTTGGGGGGGGGTATTCCTCCTGCCATCTTGGAGTTTAAATTCACTCAAGAGATTGTTCTCATTGTTCTGGGTTTGGTTTAAATTCATAGAAGAAGAGTACTCAAATGTAATTTAACCCCCCCACCAGATCTGAATTGCCCAGCGTAAGTGTTTCTTGCTGCAACACTTTGAGATCCATTGCAGAGCCTTTCTTTCATTTACAAAATAAGTTGAAAAGATGACTGTTGGAGTTCATGTCAGGGAATGAATATTATTGTTTGGAAATTACACTTTTCTGAAAACAAAGTAAGTTTTGGAAGTGATTTGAGCTGGTCAGAATTTTTCAAATTAAAAAAAAATATGGTTAAATATAAGCAATTGCAAAACCATTTAATTTTTAAATTGTTTTGAATTATTTCCTTTTGCTGGTTTGAGAATAGTGGAAGTTCAGTCTCTTATATTCTCTGGAATGTTTTATTTTTCCTTTTCTGTTTTATGGCCAAGGCATTTCCATATGGCCTCCACTGATGTTGTGTTTTTGCCCCTTGTCTGAGACTGTTCTTGGAAAGACCGCCATGGATTTTTTTCTGCCTTTCTTAGAATTCTGTGTCATTTACATAACAAAACATGCTGAAAGAGACTTGCCTATTAGTTCTGCATTTTATATAGCAACATGACTTTCAGTTTTATTCAGAAGGAGGTAGATTATGTAATCAATTCTTTCATTATTTCTGTAACCTTTTTCTTCCACTTTACATTTGAATCTTCCAATTTAATAGGATGTCATTTCAAAGGGGTCTGATATGCATTATGTATCAGAAATCCTTACACCTTCATAAAGTGGAATACTAATTTCTCCGTAAACTGCTCTGCTGTATCTCAAAACAAGAATTTTCATTAGTGGGTTCCCAGGCAGAATATAGATGTCTTTTGTATCTTCAATACCTTAACTGGTTCTCTCTTTTTATCTTTAGTTGTTATTACTTTAATATATGCATCAGTGGCAAATTCCTATATTTGGATATGTGTATTTCTATCTAGTGTCAATGAAAGGAAAAAAAATTTGAAAAATGTGGGTTACTGGAATTCTTTAGGCACTGTTAGATTTTGCATGCCCAGGCTGTGGGCACATACAGCCAAGTGCTGTCCCAATCAATTCACTTTCTAAGTGCTGTACCCTTGTTTGTCTTATATCCTCCAGTTACAGATGCCCTATATAGTCCTTTTGCTACTAGATTATTGGTATAAAGAGTTTTTTGCTGTTGTCTACTTAATTCAGTTTCTCTTTTTCCAGGTTTTAGAATGAGACAAAGGCAAGTGATCGTGGATCCGGTAGGCACCCTGGCAGCTTGTCCGCATTTAATTGAATCTATTCCCTGTGAAGACCCGGTGTGTTATGAGTGGATTGTTTCAGAAGGAGTATGTGTGACTCACCATGGAAAATGCGGTCCTGGAAACCGCGTCCTGAAAACTACATGCAAGAACAAGAAAGGTACATAATGGTATTGTCTTAAAAGCCCCGTGGTTTTTCGTGCCTCCTTTAAAAATGGCATTCTGCTGCAGAGCAATTGTGATTATTTACAATAGCTCCTAACAGAATTTTTATGAAACTTTCAGATGTTGGGGTAGACTGTGATGTTAATGAAATCCTAGTGCTGATATTACCTGGGATTTGCTTGGAGCCTTCTATTCTATTTTTCTGTAAAGGAGATGGTCCACCAGTACAGGTCCTGTGTTGTCACTGCTGGCCTGATCATGACCCCAGTGGGATACCAATGGCCTGATTCTCTCTAGAATCTTTTATTTGCACATCTTGTACTGAAGTTGGACTGTCACCGAGGCCAGCAGCACTATGGGCATTCACAAAATTAATCTGGCCCCTAGCATTTCTTCTGTCCTCAGTTTTTAGTGTGAAGTCTGAATGTTTATCTCATTACGATAACTCTCCTACCATCAGAAGAAGGGATGCTTGGTTGTGCTGCCAAAATTAATACAAGAATTAGATGTAAATGATACGATTGTACTAAGTAATACTTTACGTGTCGGCAGTTTGAGACTTGCAGTGTGTTCAGTTTACAAGTTGTTAATAATGAATAAGTACATTTTTATATGACTTTTACAAACAACCAGCAAGAGCTTATTTCTTGTGCATGGTTTGAACCTCAGCCAAAAGTTTCATTTCTTGATAAGGTCAGTGTTGTCAGATCTTTAGATTCAATTACATGGAGCACGATTTTGCAGTCCTTAGTCACAGTGAAACTGTGCTGTCATCTCAAAAGTAGCAAAATTGTGGAACTGTAGAGCCTGATATTATATTTGAAATGGAGAATTCTTTTACATGGTGCTCAAGACCGATCACGGGAAACAATTTTGAGTTGATAACAAGAGGGGTTAATTGGCAAGTGGCTAAAAACAGTGAGTCATTTATGAGGCATTAGAATCTGACAGAATAAAATAATGGCTGCTTTGAAGAGTACAGATTCCCCTGAAATACATCTAAAATATATGTGGTTTCCTTGTAAGTTTGTGAAAATGGGGCAAAACCCCCCAGACCTTGACTGTTATAAAATTTGGTCTGAGTGGTCTCTTCTGATGTGTGATCATAACTGTAGGTCTGGTCCTACTCTAATGTGTGCAGATGGAGTCTTGTATTGCTAAGGAGCACCGTGTACTTCACACTGATAAAACTGTGCCAACATCCATTTTTATGCTCCAACTTGTGACTTGGAAGGGAAGCATATAACATGGCAGATGCTCATTGATCTCTGATCAAATGTTCTTTGTGGCTATGATCCTTAAGAAGCCATGCCTCTGAAGTGTCTCTTCTTCACGTAATTGTTCAACAAGATATTGGAAGTATCTCAGTACCCTTTTTCACTTCAATTACTCTGTGCGTGTTCTAGTTCCCAAGAAAAAAAAGTTGTGAGATTCTTCCCACCCTACCACCTCGAGGCAAATGTCACTAATGTGATCGTTGTCAAGTTCTAATTGAGAAGGTTTCACAAGGAAATATCCAGATCACTAGGCAGATTAGAAGCACTGGTTAATAATAGTTTTAAAATTTTCTGATTTTTTTGATCCAGTATGGTAGGATTGGTGTAGGCCTTAAACTTAGAATTGAATAAACAAGTCAAATTCTTTCTTCTTCTGTCATTCCAGTAATATTAGTTGCTTTGTAACTTTTTTTTCCTTCTGGGATGTTCTCTTAACTAAATTCCCATTGCAATAAGTGATCTATTTTCTTGGATAAAAGTTAGAGTACGTTGCAGAGTTGCATACAATGTTTTTCCTGGAATAGTTGGTCAGTAGGTAGTGGGAAGCCAGCAGGGAGTCGCGTGAAACTGAGAGAAATCAATTATGGGTAAAATAGCGTAAGGTCTATGCTAATGCCTAACATTATACAGGTCAAAATTCTGTGCAAGTAACTGCCCTACTGAAAGCGTTTAGAGTAACTGCATTATGTGCTGGTATTTTCATTTACTTAGACATCTTTTGTAGAATTCAGCTCCATATCCTAAAATCCAGTCATTTATCCACTCATGCTGTCATCTGTGCCTGGCATTGTTGCTCAGTATTCCCTCTGAATGCCTAAAGGGATTAAAAGATACATTTTTTGGACCCCATTAAATGACAAAATCCAATGTATCATCCTCTTAACAGCAGTTCGTTTGGGCCTGGAGTATGTTGATTAGGGGACTTTGGGTCTTCTGTGTATCCCTGCCTGCAAGACATCTTCATTTTCATATAAATGCCAGACTTTTTGGCGTGACGCTGTCTTTTTGTTGCAGTGTGATAGTTCACTTCTCTTTAGAAGTTAAAAGCAGCTGGGTCTCCTCCTCTCCCTCCATCCACAGTTTGGCTGAACGTGCTGTATCCATCGCTAGCCCGAGCTCTGCGGTGCAGTGCTGCTCCCTGTGGCTCAGAGACCTGAGGCCTTCACAAGGAGACTGGTTTTTTCCTTTGCCAAAAAGGACTGTCGTGGGAGGCAACTGGCCGTGTTTTCAGCCCCGTCTCCCGTGACAGAGGACTTTGCTGCTGCCAGCAGAGCCTGTGGGATCCTCTTGGCCTAAACATTACTCCGGTGATGTGGAGCTTGGAGGTGCAGCTTTGTCTCCGATGTATGTTGGTAGGCAATGGGTGAGGTTAACAAGGTGCCAGCCCTTCTCTGCCCCACTTCTGGTCTCCCCCATGTCTTGCTCCCATGCCACGTCTCTGGCATGCTCATGGTGATTCCATTTTAGAAAGCCATCCTTTCTGGTGAGAAGATTTTGTGGTATTGACCCAGGTAACAAACTGCTGCTGGCCTGAGCTGGAGCTTGAACAACTCAGGAGTGAGTCACACGTGGGTCTGGCTCTGGTTTGCAGGGTTTCTCTGAAGACTTCCCTGTCAAAGCGGTATCTGTCTGTAAGGGCTTGTATGGGTTTCAGTGATGCAGCACCCTTGCTTCCACTCAGTCTAGACGTACAGGAATGACTGTTTCTTAAATAGGTTAATGCAGAGGGTCCATAATGAAGGGGTCTCCACAGGGCACATGATAAGTGCAGCATTTTTTCACAGAGTACCTAGAGTCTATGATTTGTGATTTGCAGCCATCAGCATAGGTGAGGAGGAATGAGAAGACCGTAGTCATCTCATTGCTTTGTCGTTGTTAGGTGTCTGCTCCCACCCAGTACTGTGTCTGATCTCTGTTAATAGGTTATGGAACATGCATATGATGCTTGTGAGAAACTCTTAGTGTGTGGTCTGTATCCCTCGAGTGTGCCTCTTCTGGAGCATCAGGAGACAGTAGAGTAATAAATCAAATTAAATTAAATAATGTGTAGAAATGCAATGAAGTAATATGTAGAATGGGAAAAGACCTACATTGCATGCTTCTTCCAAACAAAATTTTTCAGCAAAGTGTTTTTTATGTGGCTAGTGAAGGACAAGGATACTTTCGGGGAAGTCTGTAAAGCCAAAAATATAGTAGAGGAAAATAGATGATGGTACTAAAAATTGGATTATGTAACTGTGTCATTGGGTGCATGGATTTGAAAACTCTCTTCTTATATTCACAGACAACCCAAGAATTATTTGTGATTTTGCTCAGAGTTGTTGTTTTAGGTTGTTCAACAAGGAATTGAATAATCTCCTGTTTGTCATTTATTCTTGATCAGATAGTTGCAAGTATTTGACATTTGAATTTGTGCAGTCTTGATTAGAACTGACAAACATTACTGTGCATTGAGCAGCTGAAAATAACTCTCTAAAAACTTTCCAGTTCACTTGCTCTGCTTAAATGTTGCTGCTCAGTAGATACAAAACCATGAACACGGTCAAAACTTTCTCATTTTAAAATGTAATTGGACAGTAGCCAGAATGTACTGCATTTCATTTTTTGAAGACAATGACCCAAATCATCTATTGTATGCTCTGCTTCTTATGCCTTTGTGCAGGCACTTTGAGTATGGCGAGACAAAGGGAATTCAGTGTTGTAGTAGCGTGCAGAAGACTGCAGATAACAGGAGTTACCAACTCCTGCAGACAGCAGGAGTTGGTAAAAGTTCAATCCAAAGGGGAGTTGGTGCACCTTCATAGGTAGTTTCCCAATCTTCTGATTTAGATGCTAAGACAACTGTAATTCACATCTAAATGTTGTTGGGTTCGGTGTGATGGAGGAATTTGGCCACTCTTTTGATTGTTATTTTCCTTATCTATTTTAGGTTGTATTAATAATAAGAAAATAGGTTGAAACAAGACAAATGTTGAACCAAACTGTGGTTTTTTAGAAATGCAGATTATACTCCTGTAGTTTGTGAACAGAGCAGGGATTGTCATGAGGAGTACAACCTGATTGCACTGACACTATATGTAAAAGTAACTACAATAAATTAATGACATTACAACTGGGACTCAAAAAAGTAACAACTCATTTTTCAAGCATTTTATATAAATCTCTGACAACACTGTAAACTAAATCTCACCTATTAGCAATGTGCTTGAATAGTTTGTAAAATGTTATTATTCAAACTCATACCCACAAGTCGTCAGTCCGTTTTGTTGTAATTCCCACGTCATCATTTATTCATTTGCTTCTGCTTGTTCCGATTCCTACCGGAAAAACGATTAGTAACAAAGGTGATTTCTCTGTGATAGTGAACGGCATGGTGTATAAATAATCAAAAATCAGAAATAATCTATACCCAAAGGCTTCATTGTTTTAATCAGAAATTATCAGATTGGCAACAAGGTTTAATGCAAAAGTAATGTGATTTTTCTGGATTCAGGTGGTTTTGGTCTACTTGTAGTTAACAAATCTAATCACAGCTCAAAAGCTGATGAATATTTGCCATTCTCTTCTATACTGTCAGCTTGGCTATCAGGGTTACTTTGTTTTGTGGGAATTAAAATTGTGGGCTTGTCTTCCTTTTTGAGGCCAGTATTTATAAAACTGCCGAATAATGTGTCAGTTCCTTATTCACTGTTCACGCAGTGATGGGGAGATGCAGGTGCCGAACCCGGAGGAGCAGAGTCCCGCTGCCAGAGGTGCCCAGAAAAATAGCGCTGTCGCTCTTCTGTAGCACCCGAGTGACTGTTCCTGGGACCTCTCACAAAAGCACCTTCTTCAGCAGCTTCTGCCTCACCCAGGTGCTCCCAGGCACTTTGGAGGTTCCTGTTTCGTATCTGATAAATGGATGATGTCTGGCAGGTCCTGGGACTCCTGGCTGTAAGGGGCGAACCACCCTGCTACAGATGACATGGGAGCTTAGAAATAAAACACGCTGCAATCCTACAGTCATAGCTGCCATGGTGGCAAGATGGTTTTTTTAAGTGGATTAAGCTGCTGGCTTCAATCTGCATGAGTTTTGTTGCCGGAGCCGAGGATGCAGCACCCATTGCCTGAGCCTGGCTCGGTGAGCCCCAGCACTGCCGGACACGGGGCTGCACCAGCTGCAGCAAGAAAGGAACACAAATTGTTGCGGAGTGAAAAATCAATAGTCCTCATTTCAGCAGTATTACATCAGATGATTAAACGTATGTTTTTCTTTTGCCTTTTTTTCCTGGTACTAACACTGAAAAAAACTGCTGTTGCACCCCCTCCCATTCTTCCCCAAAAAAACCCCAGGCCCAACAACCCAGGGCATGTTTGCAGGGGGTGGTGAATAAGGGTGTCCACCAAACTTTCTGCTTTCGAGAAGAAAAGCTTTCTACTACTACTTCTGCTGCTGTTTTGGCAGTACTGGTAAGAGTAATTTCAGCACGACAGTTTTGTTTTATTTTTCTGTGCGTTCTCTTTAGTTCTAGGCAGTTGATATCTAGAACATGGCACTTGCCAATAAGACAAGAGGGATTCTATTTTTAAGTGTTGGTAAGTTCATGGAAATAGTACATGTCTGGGGTGAAACACATCTGTGCCCAAATTTCTGTTCCATTTGACAGTTTTATTTGTAAAACTGGAGAACAAATTTCACAGAGTCAAAATGTTTTGTTTCAGCTTTTTTTTTTAGATTAAATGTTTAGTGTTTGCTTTTTTCCTAAATGAACTAGACCAAGTCTGAAACAAAATTTAAAAAAATAAATATTTTTAAAAGAGGGTATTAATATAAAAGCAAAATATGCCTTTTAGATTAAACAAACATTTTGCCTTATCTTGAAATTACTTCTTCTCCTAAATCCTCTCCCAATCTTTCTTCAGTCGACTTGAAACAGAGTTTTTTCTTCCTTTTCCTCCCTTTTTTTTTTTTTTTTTGGTTCAGTGCCCAAACAGAAATCCATTATTCACACAGCACTATTGACAGAGCAGACACTGAAATCCTGTTGGAATTCAAGCGAAGAGTAAAGGGAAGTAAGGTAATCAAAGCAGTGTTATTTTAAGATCCAATATTGTGTTCTGCCAGAGCTTGACAGGGAAGCTCTGCACTTATGGAAGCTGAAGACTCTTTGGGGATAGAATATTAATAATGGTGTGCTCAGTTGCCTGTCTGTACTTCCAGTTCAATTGCACCGTGTCCTGTGGTCTCTAGGAATGGTGTCTGCAGAGGCAGCTTGCAATGGGTGCCCTGTGTGCTGCGCAGCATCACGAGGGGCAGGAGCATCCCAACAGCTGTGCTTGGATCCTCCAGAGGAAGGGTTTTATTCCTGGCTGAGGGCATGAGGCCAGCAGCTTTCTGAGAAGTTCAGTTTTAACATAAACCTCAGCAAAGCCAAGTTCTTACCTGGGGAGAATTCTTGTTTTTTCAGCTTGTAATGATATAGAATGAATTTGCAGAGTCTGTTTAATTTCTTAAAGATTTACTGTGTTCGATTTATTGAAAGTAAGTTTTAAATAAGTTCTTTCTGACATATCAGAATAAGATCTTAAATCTCCATTGATGCATTGTGTCCAGTGACACAGCACGACACCATGTCTAACTGTACATCTAGGTTTTGTTTCTCCTGTAAGAGTAGCATAAGCTTAGATTGTGATCATTCTTCGCTTTAGAAACTGAAATATGTAAAATTAAAATACTTGTTTTCAAGTTAATGTGGAAATGCGCCTGTCTGTAATCTGACTTTAACACGTGGAGGAATGAAAATCAGTTTTTCTTCAGTGATGCTTTTTCCCAGATCTGCCTGTACAGGGAGCATACCTGTGAGGGCGTTGGCTTACTGGAGAGTGTGCTTCTAGCGATACGCTGCAAATGAGAGAACGACATATAGCTAAAAGTTAAATAGCTCGGTCGATGGATTAGGAACTGTTTTGGTTCAGCTTGTTAAATCATTGAGGTTCAAAAAGACAGACTTAATACTGCTTTGGTCCAATTGTGTGCTGTCAGCATTAGCAGGACAAAACTCACAATGGGAGTTTTGCCCGAGGAGGGTGTGATTAATAATACATGTACATTATGGACTGCTCTTGTAGATTTAAACTGGAGGTGAGACAACTTTACAGCTGTAAGATTTGAAATTGTTTAGTAGGGAAGGGTAAAATTATCCAGTTGCTCGACACACTTGCTCATACAATCAATAAAATTAAAGAGATACCAGCTCTTCTAAGCTGCAGGTTCAATTACTGCCGTGGGGCTCAGCCTTCTGCACTGCCTTGCACTCCTCCTCTTAGTTCGTGAGTATATGCCACCATAGCCAGTTGCTGGAGATGTTGATCCCAAACCGGTATGTTTTACTGACTGTTAGAAACAAAAATCCTGAAAGGCAGTGTTCAGAGCCTTCTAGCAATTAGACAGGATCCGTACTTCCCATTTTGCCGCTGTGGTGGAAGGAGCATATTGCCGCATGGTAGCAAGGCTGATGTGTATTACGAGTGTTTCAGGAATCCTGAAGAACGGTGTGTGGTTTGTTCAGTAGATTTGAGACCCATTTTTTTTTGTAGTCACGAAGATTGATGTGCTCTTTGAGCAGGCAGGCTGTTTACGAGCCAGGTGGAGTGGACCTAGCTACCTCCATCAAGCCTTACCTCACAGCAGCTGGTACCATGCCAGATATTTGATATCTCCTACTGACAACTTTTAAAAAGACAAAATGCTGATTATGACCTGCTCTACGAGTGGTGCACTGACAGTTTGAGGACAGACACCATCATAAGTTCAAGTGAATTTACTATCTTTGCATCCTCTACTGAAATTGTTGTCTGCAAAAGAAACAGAAGATCAGCTTTAGGTTAATTTTAGGGTAAGTTGCTGAAAAGTAAGAGCTTTCTTTGCTTGGTCACACTTTAACAGTTTTAATTCATTCAAGATCATGGCAAACATGTGGCCCACAAGCCAAAGAAGACAGAAACTCAAAAGTCTGTAAGAAATTCTTGTAGTAACTACGTTTGCATAAATATCTATGTCTTGGAGTCAGGCATATTGTGCTAAAATACAGGCTGAAACACCTAATGCTGGAAAGCTGGAAGGTTGTGGGTTTGAATTTAGAGGATAAACTCAAATGTACTTTGATTAATTTTCTTTATCTTTCAATGCAAATATGTTGCATGATTTCCAGCTAAACTGTGGCTGTGCTTTTTCAAATGCTGGTGGCGTGATTTGTGTCAGTCATCCAGAAGGCATCTATAGTCGGTATCCAGTGGTGATGTTAGCTCTGTGGAGTTGGCAGGCAGAGATGCCAGTGGAGTTGATTAAGAATATAGCCAGCTTTCATCCTCCTTATTGTATTACAGCTACCTGTGAAAATATTCCTTTTCCCATACCAGCTGAGCAAAGTGTGGGTGCAGAACGCCCTCAAATGAATTTCTATGCAAACCCATTATTTTTTTTTGGTATTTAGTGCTCCTTTTTGGTACTTAATGTCTACAAAAGATGTTTTTCAAGACTTCAGTTACAATGGTGAGGGCAAAGGCCATTATCTTCCCTATGGCTGTTTCAGCAGAGAGGAGATGACTTTTCAAAGAGCTAGCTCCCACTTGCATTAGTGAGAGGGAGCAGCAGGTGATGATTTTTTTTTTTTTTTTTTTTTAGAAATGAACCTGAGCTTTTAACACTTGTAGACTTGGAACAAAGGTTCAAGGTACTCCTTTCAGAATGGGAATTATAAGTTTAAGAAAAATATAAACGTCACTATTTATGGCAAGATCTGTATTGCCCTTTATGGTTTAAATGTCATGGAAGAAGTTTGACATAAGTTGATCTGAGTTTGTGATAAAGGTTACCTAAAGAGCGTGGTGTGTGTAGGTGACCTGTAGGTCTGTTACATTGGTGCAAGAGTTTTGAAGAAACTAGGAAAGCCTAGGAAAGGAAAACCTACCTTTAATATCCCCTTAAGATACACAAATTCAAAGCTTTTTGCATTAATGCTGTCCATAAGCCATTTCTCTTTAACCAGATATTGCAGTATACGTATATGACACCATTCACACAACTTTTCTGAAGGATCCTGTAGCTAAATTGCAAGAAAGCCCAGCACGGGTTCTGCAAGAGTGAACTTTTCATTTAAGCAGTCCTCCTGAATTCTTCATCTTGAAGAGACAGGTGACTGTCTGCAGAAATGTTCACACAAATACTTAAAAAAATAAAAAAAAGGCAAATGAGGAAAGTTTCATGTCCTATATCCTACGTTTGTCCCCTTCTGGGCACCGGTGTCTGACCAGCCCGTGTCTAGCCAGCAGACACTGCAGAGAGGTGACTTTCCCTTAGTAGACAGAGGATTGCCCAGTTCTCAGTTCAAAATTGGTTTAGCCAAGACTTCTTTCCCAAGACAAATAGTCAAAACAGTATAAAGGCTTTAAATTAAACAGACGATCATTAGAGTAAAGAAACAACTGGCTGTATTTTATTGCATTCTGTATGTGAGGTTTAGTGGGCTGGAATCTAACTCGTATAACCTTTGAAATATAAAAAAAGTTTCAAAATAAGCCAATTAAGTTCTGCAGGAGGTAGTATCATTTAAATTCCAGGAATGTATTGTCATCTGATAATATTAGAAGAAATAAACTAAACCTGGTTCTGCAGACAGGAGACCTGGTAGTGAATATCTGGAGCAACCGGCAGTGTGTGGGGTTGGGGGCTTCCCTCTGACCCAGGAGGGTTTGGGCTGGGGGGAGAGGAGGGATGCAGAGAAGTCAGGGTGGCAGAAAAGGCTGGGAGCAGCCTGCAGCCATGAGGTCTGTGCTCCCTGTTCCTCCGACAATGCGAAGGAGCTTCCCCCCGGGGTCTGGCTGTGTGCCGCACTTGCGGGGTCAGCAGTGCCTTTCTCCTGAGGTTTTATGTAAGGGGATAATTTGAGTCTAACTTCAATAGACAGCTTCTTGCATTGATCTCTGACCACAGCCCTTTTAGTGGAGGGGAAAAAAGAAAGGGTTTTTTGTGTAAGGTGATCCTTTCCTGCCGGATGGCCCTGCAGAAGGCTTTTTCTGTAGCTGGAACTCCTTTGGTGCCACACGTGGCGTGTTGGACAGGAGTGACTGTGAGAGCTACCTTTATACGGGCGTTCTGAACACTGGCGAGTGGAAATTAAAGATAAGTGTTGTACTTTCTTTGAGTTTCTTTTTATCAAGGTGTTGATGAAGTAGAGCTGATTAAACACAATTTAGTCCCTTGTTTTAAGGTTAATAGATGCTGGAGGGGCAGGCTTGCCCCTTAAAATCAGAAGTTTGGACAAGCTTTTAATTAAGAATTCAGGACATGGAAGTTTTGGGCTAGTTCTGCACTACCAAGATTGGCTCTGGAGCATATTGGCCTGGCAAGTTTTTAAAATAAATCTTCCTCTTAATTCTTAATTAAGTATTGTAATGCCAGTACTCTTCATTAGGCAGCAATTTGTGATTAGTCAGGTGGTCGCAGTAGAAAGCGAAGAAGATGTGATGAAATGGTAGAGATATTGCAGAGCAGGGAAAACAGCCATGGGATGCGGCTCCTAAACGCTCCACGCAGTTCAGGGCTCTCTGTGGGATGGGATTCCATCCTTCACGGATCCTGGCTTGTGTGGAAACACGACTTCAGTGCACCTCGATTACAGGACATGAGCTCTGAAGTTGTGACAAGAACTAACGCTAAGAACAGCCATAAAAAGGGCAAACTCCTAATTCCCCCAAAACATTGAAGCCAAGCTGTTATTTTAAGTGTAGATTACATTATCGCATTTGTTTATCTGTGAATTGAATCTCATATTTAATAAATGGTCGCTTTTGTGAAGCGCTGGAGTGAATGTGAATTAGTGAATTGAGAAAGATTAGCTCTTCGAGGAGATTGAGAACAATTTAGAATTCCATTGTTCGGTGTTTTTCTTTCTGTTTGTATGAAGTACGTCTGTAATTGTCTCAAATTAGGTACTGCGTTTGTTTAGGAGAGTTAAACAAGTAACAGGATAAGCTATTTCAGAGTTCCTTTTTAAATAAACAGCCTCTTCAGATTTTATCTTCAGGCAGTTTGCAAGTGTCAGAGCAAAGCTTTTGAAGGGAATGTATATATGAGATAGAGTTTCTTTAGAAACTGAGTCATCCTGTGTTGTTGGGATGCATTTTCCAATTTTGAAGCCTGGTCTTCCTGTGCCGTATGATTTTTAGTGTATCCTTTTACCATGGTTCTTAAACCAGATGTATTATTTAAAAATTCCAGTGGAGTTGTGGGCATTGGGCTGTATGCATGACTTTGTTCGGTTCCTTTCTGTCAGCTGTGGTCTGTATTTTGCCACCAATTGCCTGATGGTATTACTACCAATGAACCCTCACATTGACTCAGTAATTACCAAGCCCAGAAAGAGGAAAAAAAAAAAAAAAAAAAAAGGAGAGGTAAGAAGATGAATGAATCAACACATCCATGTGGAGAAACAGTCACACCAAGTTGGTTCCTGGCTTGGTCCTGTGGCTGGTACTGTCCATGGGCATACCGGCACTATATCCAGTGGGAGATGGGTGTAGTTTGAAAAGTGACTTTTCTGGAAGAAATAAGAATATTTCTCTGCCCCTACCTAGCGAGCAGGGACTTTGCTGGGACAGTTCTGTAGAAATGGCTCCAACCGTGCTTGAAGAAACCAAGATGACCCTGTAAGTTCAAATTCCATTTTTTGCTACCAGATGCAAAATTCCCATTAAATTTAATGTAGCAAGAATTCCCCAACCCCCCGTTTTGCCAGAATTCCTGAGTTTCTTACAGTCAGCGCTGTTTTGTTGTACACTTTGTGCTGTGTCAAAGGAGACTACAGCCCAGAGGGTGTTTTGTTCTTTTCCGTGGTGTTTACAAATAAAGTTGACTGATTTGGTAACTCTCATGGAAACTCTGAGACTGTAAATTTAGCAGAGTGCTCCCTGGGCATGCATAGATCTAAAGATAGCAGTTTCTTGCCTATCAGTAAGTACCTTAAGGCCTTTACTTTTAATGCTATCTATGACTTAAGTCCCAGGAAAATAATTCCACTACTGCTGTTCATTTATATCATAGGAGTCTTGCATTAACTCAGATAGGCTGGGTTTTCTAATGTATTATTTATTTAGGTTTTCAAAATGTCTGTGCTACTGCATGTGGTTGACAGAGCATATTCTTGTTTGTTAATATTATATGGCAACCTGTTTTCCCAAGATGCTTAAATAAATTAATTCCTTCAAATAAAGCTGTGATTTTAAAAGCCACTTTTTTTTGTTTTGTTTTGTTTTCCTGTTGTGACTATAGCATCCCATAATCTTAGCTCTGATTTCTTTTCTCTACAACCACCTATTTTAAATAGTTCTGGAAGGATTTATTTTTCTTTTTTTGTAAGACTAACACATATTTAGGTCTTGAATTTGAATATCTAGCCCAGCTTCTTCCACAACCTGGGTGATAGAGGGTTAGAAGCACTCTGAAATTCACTAACAAACTCCCTTATATGGTGGGTGAAGCACTGAGCTCATATTTTCTGACATTCCACAAAGCTTAGAAACCAAAATACATGATAGTGCTGCATAAGTGAAGATGGAAACCAATGGTGTATAATGCTTGGAAATGAATGAGACATGTGAATGAACATTGGCATGTACATGCCCAGCCCCATATGAAGATTAAAGTGAGTTGTCTGCTCTACAGTTGCATAATTGCTCCTGTGACTGATTCGGTGGTGCTCTGTAATAAGTTGTGAATACTGTATGCTGACCTGGTTAATGGGATATTTAGTAAATGAATATATTTGTATAGTTTAATAGGAGGAGGTTTGGAAAAATTAGCAGGATGAGAAACAATGGCTCAAGAGAGTAATTTTTCAGCAAGGGCTGGGGTTGTGAAGAGGAAGGCAGGCTGCCTTCCTGTTGGTGTTTGGGAGTTTGGGAGGTGAGGTTGAATGGGGCCAAGTCCCCTTCCCTCCCCACCGTGAGGACATCTGTGCCCTGGGCACACGCATCCCCACCGAGCATCCCTGTCCTGACTCCCCGGGCGAGCAGGATGTGTGGGTGCTGCTCTGGACTTGGGGTACCCAGGCTCTGCACCCCATGGAAGATGCTGCCAGTGTGGGGGTGCGTGCCAGGGGGAGCAGCCTCCATCCTTCAGCTGTGCCAGCTTCATTTAAAAAAATATCTTTCTTAAATTTAGCTATTTTAAGTAATATGGGCTAAGATAATTATTTCATGAAGTAATATTATCTGCAAATTAACCTTGGATCTTTGCGTAAGTTCAGAAAGAGAGAGATAAGGAATTTTATCACAAATTGCAGACTTACTGGGTTTAATGTAAAGGCCACGGCAAGTAATACATTTAAACTACATTTAAGTAGTAAAGACCAGAATATCAAAGTCTAAAAGCAATAAACATTAATTTATTCAGAAAGTTTTTTATTTTCTTTCTAGTTTATATGTTTTTTCACACACTGTCATTTAATGAGGTTATTCTGATTAAAGTAGAAAAATAAAAAAGTAAAATGTTTTATTTCAGTAGATAAAAACATAGCTTTAAAAGTATATCAGCTTGCCCTACATAGTCTAAGCTGGTTGGACAATTTTGCCTTCGTTCAGCACGGCTGCTAGACTAACGGATTTTGAGGGAAAAACTCCCTCTTATATGGAGTTTCAGTTGAAATTCATATTTCCAGTGACAACTAATACATTTCCTGTAATCCCTTTCAAATATTCACTGGCAGTATTCCCAGACATATATTTGGAAGGTTAAATGGTTTAGAATTTATGTACTATACTATGTAGGTTGGTCTGAGGGAGCTAATAAAAGTCTGTACGGCCCCTTCGTTGCCAGAGACCAGTTGGTATCAGAAATGCTGCGGCTGCAGTAGCACCAAGTTTTGGCTGGTTAATGAACTGTGTTTCTAACGAGCCCAGGGTGAGGTGCTGGGCTGGAAAACTGCTTTTGCTGGTTGCAGAGCTCACTTGGGTATCGTTACGTAGGGCTGCTTCACATAGTGTAAATGCACCTTCTTGGCAGCTGAAGGTTTTGGCTCTCTGTCTAGAAACATTTTTTTGTTTTGTTTTGTTATAGGCTGCAATTGGCATGAGTAAAGAGCAGTAATTAAAATAATATTCCACAAGGTTTGCGTTTTAGTACGGCCGTTTGATTAAAATGAGATCTGCCTTTTCCTCTCCCTTGAGGACCATTGCTCGCTTCATGGCTAATGCAGTGGAACGAGCACTGTGATCAATATTTATGGTGTCACTCTGGGCACCTGCAGTTCTTACAACCCTTCTTGTACTGTGGAGCTGGAATTGAGGTTTTTAACCCCAAACTAATTAATTGCTAACTGTGCAACTTAATGTGCAGTCTGGAAAGAGTGTTCTTACTGCTGTTTCCTGTAAGGGTCACATGTGACTTGGACAGATTTGCTAGTTCTCATCATTGATCGGACAAAGTAGGAACTTCATTTTCTTCCGTGATGGGCTTTTGAGTCCTTCAGTCATGCTTTGGTGTTAGTTTGGGCTCTCCCTGTGTGGGGAAAAACCACCCTTGGGGTGCCAATGCTTGCCACTGAATGCACAAAAAAGAAGACACGTATGGATTCTTTCAGCTGAGTTTATAGACTTCTACCCTACAGCTTTTCTTCTTTTTATACTCCAGCCTGTACTACAGGTTCCAGTAACTGCTGGAGATGGCATGTATTGAAGTCCAACATGAATGCCGTGGAGTTAGTGCTAGTCTGCACTTTTGCATCTTACCAGTTTGGGGGCTGCTCCAGCTGTGCCAGAATATTTTTATACAGCTGCTCACGAAGTTCACAGACTACGGCAGTATTTTCTGTTCAGATCAACCCTGCAGTACTTTGTTCCACAGTTCTCTTGTCTCTTGACTCCTTCAAGGCTTTCCCAAAATAATAATATCATCTTTGAACTCTTGGTGGGTTGGTTTGTTGCAAAATTTGCCCGTTCCCTGCCAGTGACAGCGGCTGGAGGCAGTCCAATGTAATTAGTAACTATTTGGGAGACTCTGCTTTGGCAGCCCTGTTCAATACGTGCGCTGAAAGCAGGAGGAGTAAGGGGACTCATCTTTTTTTTCTCATTAGAGCATCTTTATGATCTGTAAGCTTATTTAATTGGAAATTAGCCATTCTTATTAACACAGGAGATAGCCTTTGGTCCAAATCCTGACATGGGATAAATGTATATAGTTCCCACTAAAGAGAAAGAAAATGCATCCACATACTCCAGGGTGGAAATTTGCCCTTTTGTGTCCATCACAGTTCTTCTGGAGGGGAATTTCATCTTCTAGTAAAGGCAATATATTTTCGCTGCTCAGATAAGTGACTACAGAGGTTCATCATCAGGATTTGAAGAAATAAGCCTCCTAAGAAGATGGATGATGACAAGGGAAGTAAGAGTTGTTATCCAATCCTTTGTCCAGACCAATAAGATATATGGGTAAGACCCCAAAGGTGTGTGAAAGTTCCTTTATCCAGCAACTTTTTTTTGGTACATAATAACTTATCCTGTGCAGTCAGCCAGTATTACATGCTCTCTGAAAACTCATTTTGTTTGCATCTCTTTGTACACACAGCACATAAGCAGTAGCATCTTCTATATTGCTGGGAAGTACACATCATGGAAATGTAGCCCCTATGGCTACTGAATATAGAGGCTGACTTCCCCGGTGCTCCCGCTGACTCCCTTCTCTCCCTCCTCCATCCCACTCCAGATGTTAGTGTTACCTGGCTTGCCTCTTTGCTGCTCTGGGCTTCTCCAGAGACCTTTCCCTCTGGCTGTTTTTCTCTGTCTCCATGCTTTACAGCAGTTTTCCTCTAGTTCTTCCCCTCTCTCAAGGCTTCAAAACCATGTAGCAGCCATGGGGTACAGTGTCAGCTGGTGAAAAACTAGATTCATGGTTGTAGGTGTGCTTGTTAGCATATATGTATTAATGCAACACTTCCTGCTGGTTTTCAATATGTTGGGAGGTTATGTTGCCAGTGAGGTGACTTTAAAGTCTGTAGTGGAATACATTTCAACTAACTGCTTGAGAGCAGGTAGAAATCTTGCTCTGCTTACCTAGTTTCAAAGAAAAAACCTTTCCCCTTACTTTTTGACAAGTGAGCTTTCCTCTCTAAACCAAATGTTGTCGAGACCAGATTTCTGAAGGAGTTTGTTACATTCTGTCTCTGCCACTGGGAATGCTGACCTTGGAAGTTCACCTTAATGTAGGAGGCAACTTCGTAGTTTGCTATGGCAAACTGCTTCCTGCTTGTTGCTGGGAAGTCACACGAAGATGTTGGTTGCCTTGTCCCATCTGGGCTTGCCATGGCACAGAATAGCTCTGTAACCTGAATTTGATCAGCTGAGCCCCTGGCAGCTTGGTATTGTGCACTGAGTCCTAAACTCTGGGAAATCCTCCAGCATGGCAAGTTCATTATGGAGCTGGAGGTACAATATGGCCCTCATGCGTTGCCCCAGCCTGAGCTGGCATTTCATGGTTAAAAAGCTGAATTGGCTTCAGGTATTTATTCCCTTGCATTTCTGTCTTGTGGCTGGCCCAGGAAGGTGAGCGTGACTCACACGCAGAGGGTTTTTACTGTAGTTCACTTGACAAAAGGGTTTAGATAGGAAAGTCTCAGTCCTCTGTGGTGGCCTGTTAAGCCTGTGTAGGGACATTGACGTGGTGGGAACAGAGTAATGCTCTGGAAGGATCACGATATTGGTGCACCTCAGAGGTTTGTGATCAGAGAAGTCCAAGTCAGGGGCTGACGGCAGTCCTGGCTGCGGGGTTTTGCAAACTCCCTTGGTGTGATGGTGTCAATGTGTGTGGAAGTCAAGCTGGCATCGTCTACCTCTGGGAAGACGGCGGGGATGGACTGCTGTGGGACCGCTTCTGGCAACGTCTTCAAACCTTCAAGTGTTTGGTGCTGTGGGCATTCTCCAAACTGACCGCAATGGGGAGATCTGTTCTGATGGGTTTAGGAGGCATCAAACATCACGTGGCCATATTTCCAAGGAGGCAAAATGCAATTCTTCTGAGTCCCAGCCATGTAATTACTGCAGTAATAATAGCTATCATTTTTGATGCCTCAGTGGCAAATGTGAAGGTTGTTCAGTTGTTTCTGTTATGTTTTCAGAGTAGCCTGTTCTGCTGCTTTTTCCCCATTTGTGCCTTATCTACGATTGAACAATTACCAGAAATGCGATGGGGACATCGTATGCAGAAAGTCATCCCCTTGTCTCTTTTCACAGCAGCTCTGAGGTGCGTGTGAGCGGCCGTTATCTCAGCTGCTAATCAATGAAGCTGGAGCTAATGTGTGGGGTGACCTTTGCAAAGAGAAAGGAGGTTATGCCAATATTGTACTTGCAGTTTGAGTCAACTTTTGCACTTTATCATGTATTGGGTTGCACGAGCTGCTCCCTTACTGACTTGGATTGCCCTGTCGTTTAGTAGTGTACCAACCAAGTTAAGAGATGCCCAAGATTTGTCTTGCAGGTTGCGATGTTTTCATTGGCCAGGCATCATTAGTGTTGCATGATGAACCCTGATCTTCATGGTCTGAATTCCTTCTCTACTCTCACCTGATTGTGTTTCATTTAGTGTGAAGCTATTGCTGCACAGCTGTGCACTTCCCAGTTTGGTGAAGTCAATGGGATTTTTACCACTGGAATTAGACCCAGTTTACAGCAGCCTATGGGTAAGCACAGGTCATTCTCCAACACTTCCCTTCTCTACATTTTTATAGTGCTTAGGAGTCTGATGGATGGAGCACTCAATTATTTAGCATCTATCGAGCTTTTGCTTACAACACCTAAACAAACACTGGTATTACCTACTTTTTTCTGAGTGTATAAAGTATAATTCTGCTACATTAATCCCCAAACTTAAAATAAGCATGTGCTGTTGCTTAACCAGCCCTTTTAATGAAATGGGTTTTGAATTGAAACTTTAAGTATGCATGAAGACAGTAAGATACCATTTGCCGTGTTAGGATTTCAATAATGTATGGAATTAGCCGAGCTTTATTATATTTCTGTGCCTGCATGCCCTCTGTAGAGTAGAAGTTGTAATAAATACAAGTTCAAAGGTAAAATTTTATTGCTCCACGAGAGGAGAAAAAATAAATTAGAGTAATATAATCACACTCATATATGTTATGAATTTTGAACAGTGTCTATTAGAAAGTTTGTCAAAATGTGCTTAGCTTTGAAAATACAGATTAACGCTGAAGGTTTTAATATTGTTCTTCCTTATGTGCATATTCCTTGAGAATATAAGTGTAAAGTATCTCCTGCCGAAAGCAATTGTCATAAAATGACACTTTCCCATTTTAATAGCTGAATAATCAGAACAGAAATATTTTCTAAGTTGCAGAGAGGTTATTGCTTTTTTCACACAAAGAAATTTAGTGGTAGAAAACCAAATTTTATCCAGATACTCTCCAGTTTTTCTGTTTCAGTTCTTGTATTTGAAAAGTGTCTCCAAATGCCTTCTGACAGCCTTGACACTTCAGGATGTTTAAAAAGGGGGTGGGGTGGGGGAGCGTTCATTTGTTTTCATTTATGATTCTGTGTTTGCCTTTAATCCAGTAGCAAAGTACAAATAGTAGTTCTCCAACACGAGCTGGAAAACCTGTTCGGGAATGGCTGCTTGGTATCTACCCAGACCCTTTATGTTTCATACATCTTTTTTTTGTGCCTTGGAGCAAATAAGGGGTAGATCAGTGTGGGAGGATGGCTGCTGGTCCTGGTGCCTCTGAACTCGGCAAACATTTGTCTGAACTGCCAGCTCAGCACATGGTCCTGGCTTTAGCATCTCTGAGAAAGCTCAGCTTGATGAAATTTTGACATCCAAGATAGTGCCTTCTCCCTTATTTTTTCCACTTACCATCCCGTTACTTTGTCCTCTCTCATCTTCCTCTCTTCTCTTTCTGTGAGCCCAGGGTGTACCCAGAGGACGGCACCAAAGCACGGGCAATGGCCTTTCTTATAAGTCTTTTTAATATGGATTTTAATGCAGGCCTTGGGGTCTTATCTTCAGCACTCAATCTGAAAAAAAATCAGCAGCTCTAGGTGCGTATGTACCTTATTTTGCTTTTAAGCAAGGGATCAGAGTCTTGATTAATGACAAAGATCCAGCTCAGGTTGTGCCAGAGCCTGAGCCCGGCTGCCGTGACCAAGCCCATCCGTATCTCCAAACTTTGGAAGGATGTGATGGTGGAGGGTCAGTGTACCCCACTGTACAGAGAGCTCTTGGGGACGCGGGGGTTGTATTCTGGTGGATGCTGCTCTGCTGGCAGCACCCCATTTCACCAGCCAGCGCTGTGAGGATGCTTCATCTCGGTGTGTAAACATTCAAACAGCAGTATCCGTCTCCATCTGAACCCTGGAGAAAGAGGGAACATTTTCACGGGAAATAGTTTCACCAGCCAAGAAAAAAGGAAGCAAAGCATGCTGCCTTATCTGGACCAGTAATATTGAGAGCAAGCGTCAGGCAAAGTTGTGAATTGAGGCTTCTGATACACAGAAAACAATAGACATAATTTTTTTCTGGTGCACTAGCAGATCTGTTATTCATCACTTTCTAATTATACTACCCAAATACAAGGTCCTGCGCTGCTTACTGGGAAGATTTCCTCTTGGAAGTCCTCATTGGAAACAGTGTTCTTTATTTTTTCACAGAAAGAAATATAGTCACAGATGCCAAATTTTAGGGGTTTTTTTGGTTTTGAGACAATATGGACTCTAAATAGTAGGGGAAATAGCTCTCCCTCTCCCTGTTCCCGCCCCATCCCCCCCCCCCC
>NW_010104101.1:54572-54973 GCF_000699245.1 Pterocles gutturalis | reverse complement strand
CCAAGAACCACTGTCACCTTTAAATCTATGTAAACCTTCTGGAAAACAACAAGAAACTTTTCTAAATAAACCTTCCCCATTTTAGGTCATTATAGGCAATTCCTGCCTTTAAATTCTTCTGTTGATGCCATTGTAGCTGAGTTGTAAGCAGGATGAGGCTGCTGTTACAATATAATCAGTGAACCAGTTCCAGAGGGTGGAACAGTTTAGAGACCAAATGCACTTTAAATGGCACTAGAGGAATGATGCACTGCCGACTGAAAATGTAGGCATCGTTATTAATGATGTAATTAAAGTTCCACCTCATGGGCAAAGTGGAAGCACACAGAAAATATTATTAATATTGTGTTTCCTGTATTTGATTTATCCCTATTTTAAGTACTAAATGATCTATGCAAAAT
>NW_010104101.1:39429-54557 GCF_000699245.1 Pterocles gutturalis | reverse complement strand
CACTCTTTCTAAAATTCACAACTTTATTATGTAAAAATGGTTCAAGCATAGGTCAGGGTACATTAGCCAGAAGTAACTTAACCCATCTGAAAAATATCTTATGCAGTTTAGATGCGTAGTTGGCAAAACCTGTGTGGACACCAGGAAGTTTTGCTCAATAAGCGAAGGTCATGGCTTGAGGGTTGTATTGCTTTTGTCAAGAACAGATTTCAGTCATTCGTTTAGACCCTTGACTGATGATCGTCTATGGTACTGAGTGTATTTTCTTCTTTACTGCAATCTTTTAGAAACTATCGAATAGGACATCTTAATACCACTGTGTTCTGAGTTCTGTGGATCCATTAGAGACAAAATTGGAAAAGAAACTACTACTGTTAGTAATAATAATAAAAATAAATGTAGCCTACTATTCGGTCCTGCAAATTCTGAACATTTCCTGATAGACTCTCAGAGCTGCTTTATGGGATTAGGCCAGACTCTGCATCTGAACCAGAACACATTTTTGTGTTAACTGCTTCTAAATGAGCACTTAGTTTTAAGTAGCTGGCATAAATCTAATTTTAATTTACTGTTTTCATTTTCTTTTGCATTGATCCTCTTTTTGTAGAGATTCAATTGCAGACTTGGAGAAAGATGTTTCTCAAAGAGTCCAGATGGTATTTGCAATTATTTATTATCATTAGCATTCACTGTATCTGAAAACAAGACTTTTGCCAGCCTAGATAAACCTCATCTGCTGCACTATTGTTTACAAATTTTCACTGTCTTACGTTAATGCAAACTCATTCTTGGGGCGATTTCTGGGGCTAGAAGAGAAAAAGAGTCCGTTATTCCCAATATATGGCAAATTGATGACTTATTTTGAGACTAGCACTTGGAGTACAGTCAGTCATAGCCTTTTGAGGGCTATGAGCAAGCCAGCAAGGTATGTAATTTTTAACAGTAACATAATCGGAACAAAAATCATAATAATCAAACCAGTAGGTATAAAAGCATTGTACCTCTCCGTGCATGCACATACTTTTCTTTTTGGGGTCACTTAGTGTGTGAGAGCACGATTACTGTACTTTGCTGTTTGTAATATGTCTCTTAGAATTTTTTTTTGGAGTTCTGAGAGTGAAGATGGTACCTTAAGTCTACAAAAATTGAATGTTTAGAAATTTGCAGCTCTGATGCAGTGGGAATAAAATGCCACCTGCTTTATCCTAAATTAAAATGCCTGAATTCCTCCTCTAAAATTGTTCTACCCCGCTGCACAGATACAGAATTTGAACTGGACTCTGTACACTGTTGGAATAAGCAAGTCTACTCTTAATTGTTTTTTTTTCTTAAAGTTTTAGAAAGATATGTATATTTTATAATATTTTAATACATTTGAGCTATTTGTGTAACTGGTTTCCACAATATTTGGTGTTGATTAGCATTTGGAACAAAGCAGTACAGGGAAGAAAATAGAGGGACACCTGTTTCAATTATACCGCAGCACCAATTTCAACAATAAATCTTAATTGCAATCAGTCTTGATCAACCCACCTGCGTAGATTCCCTCATTTACAATGAGAAGGGATAATGGAGAAAGAAGAAAAAAGTGCAAGAAGAGAGGAGGAAAAAAACCCCAGAACACTAATATGGATTATGTTTAGTTCTTATACTTCATGTTTTCAGATTGCTGTGCTATGTTAATTATTAGGGACAGGAGCCTGAATTTCTGTGCTTTTCTCTGGGAATACAGTGAACCCATGTTTACTTTCAGGTGCCACGTGAGCAATTTCTCTTAATTCCGGAGGAGTTGTGCAAACAGCCACAAGGTAGAATTAATTCTGCTTTTATGCCCAAGCCCAGCAGGTGAATGTGCAGCACATTCCTTTAAAACGACTACTTGTCTTTCTGTGTGGGATAGGAAATACATCGGAGCCCATCTCTTATATAGGTAGCCTCATGCAGCTGTGGTTTTTTTTAACCCTGAGGCTGGTAGCTGTGTACAATACTCCATAGAAGAATACCGGGATGTTCTCTGCAGGCTTGGCAGCTGCTTGCTGATGTGCCACCCCCTGTGCTCGCTTTCTGGGAGCTTTCTTAGAGTCACAAATCAATTTGCTTGTGTGCATTTACATAAACAAAGCGGGAAAACTGTTGTGGGTAAACAGTCCAAATTGCCATAGAGGATGTATAGGAAAGAAAACGCATACTGCTTTTTTACATGCTCCTCATCATCTTTTTCTGGTAGCTTCTGTAGTGATTGCTGGGACATAGGTAAGGGACAGGATCGTGGCCTTTGATGCAGGGATTTGGGCAAGACTCCTGATTTTGTGGGGATTTTGTAGCATATCTCCAGACGTACTTTTTCTTTTCCACATTTATTCTCATTCCCTCTGTTTTTTCATACTTTTTTATCTTTCCTTTTTCCTTATTCTCCTGAGTTATTCCCTTTTTCTTCATTGTGCAGTATGTGGTTAAAAATGTTTTGTCCTTAATCTACTGCATTGTTTTTCATTGTTGCATTTTAACTAAGGCTTTTGATTCAAACCCTTAATGATTGGCTCATTTATTATGTTTTTTTTTCTGAGAATGATCATGGCTGTATTTCTGTTTATCTCCTCTTTTCCATTCTGAATGGCTCGTTCTTCTTCGCTGCTTCATATTTTTTTTTTGTGATAGATCTTCACCTCCATTCGTCTTCATTGCTATTGCGTTCCTCTTCTCCGCTATGGGGCTCTGATAATAGTGATGGACCACTGCAATTAAATTTATTCCATACGCCACTGCTTTCCCTGACAAACTGACAGCGCTCTTCTTCGATGTTCTTACCTGCTGACTGGCACTAAGAAAAGTCAGCCAGGAGCCAGGGCTTGCAGTGAAGTGTGACATTAGTCTCCCAGTGACGGCTGAACACGGTAAGCCCTGGATGCTTTAAGGTATCGCTAAAGCTGGTCGAAAAAAAATGAAAAAAAAAAAAAAAACTGTGATGTTTTGATGAGATGAACGCATTCAAAATGGTTCTAAGAAATTTCTCATATTGTAGTTTGATTGTTATTGCTTTTAAATGTAAAGTTGCCGTTCGCTGATGAGATGCCTAGGCCAAGATATTGTCGGCAGACAGCTTTCTCAGAATGCAATTGCTGTTAGCAAACTGGCGTACAGTCAATAGGAATTCTTCTGGATTTACTACTGCCTGTTGACATCTTATTCCGTTACAGGCAAGTATTTAATCAAAGTTTATTGTCATTCTTTTCGGAGATTTAAGTGGGACATAAAATTTTACGATATGTATAGTATTTTAGATGACAGCTTCATTATTTCCACTGAATAATTTGAAATGCTACAAGGAGAAATATTGATGTCAAACCAGTAATTGTCATTAAATATGCAGCATTTTTGCAGCAGTCATTTGTGCAAAAAATAAATTTTCTGAACTTGTAGGTAGCAATGCAGAATGGTCTGAAATGCAATTCCTTCATCTGGAGCCTTTACCACTGTGGAGGTCGCTCAAGGCACCACACACACGTGCAAACCTGAAATCTTCAAAGTAATTTTTTAACTTTTCCTTTTAAAGAATGAAGGTGGTATAGTGGTGAATGTCAAGAGGAGGATATTTGGTTTGTTATTGAGTTGTTCTTTTGCTTCCTGCTGCCTGACGGGATTTGTATTTTTTGCTGCTTTAGTCGTATCCTATCCCATAGACATTCCCTTTTCCTGAGCCAGGAGGGATGTCTGTGGCAGGAGTAATTAAACTGTATCGTAGAAGAGGGGTACACAGGTCATGGGAAGAATGAGACTAATGGGCTGGAGCTGCAGGGCATTATGTAAAATAGACAGATGCAGTTCAATATTGAACTGGTTCAGAATGAAATATTCCTGTTGATTCCGTGCCTCGCCACGGAGTGTGTTATTCAGGACCATGGGAGTGGCTTCTCCTCCCAGGATGGAAAAGATAATAAGAAAAAAATAAAACTGCTGTAAAAACAAGCTCTTTAGTTCAAGAGGTGTTCTATGTCATCCCTTCTCTTTTGTAATTATTACACCCTGACTTTGGAAGAAAATGGATTAAATCTTTCCTATATTGAAAATATCTGCTGAATATATCTTGTGTAGTTAGCTTTAATCACTGTACTATTCAAGGACAAGGCAATCAGCTAAAAAAAAGTCATTAGAGGTGGTCAGGATGGTAGCAATAAAACATCTTGAATAGAGAACTAACATTTTCCTTCACTGAAACTTTTTTTTTTAGGAAAACACACTCTCAGCAAGGCTGAGAACAAAAACTCTGCTTAAAACATGAAATAAACAGTTTGTGAGAGGGAACACTGTGGCTCCTGGGATGCTGGCGATGCTGGTTCAGTTTTTAAACCTGGTGTAGATCAGAGATTGGATCTTGTGTGTTTTGCTTCAGGTGATGGCTCAAAGCCACACACATGTAGTGATGCTCTTGCTCTCTCTATTTGTATAATATGTTTTTTGAAAGACCTGGATTTTTCCTAATAGAGAGTATAAAAATTTGAAAGCTTTGAAACCTTAAAACATTTCATAATACAGAAAAATAATTTCCCCTTGACTCACAGCCCTGTTATATTTTTTCATATGGAAAAAGTCAAAAAGAGGAATATTTTCAAGGTGCTGTGCTGATCATGACCAGCACAAATCAGTCGGTAACTGTAACTCTTTGTAGAAGGTAGGTATATGTTCTGTTTTACAGCTAGTGCTTTCCATGTGCTGTTGTGTTAGCAGTAGTTGTTTGTGGTTGCTTTAAGGATAGGAAGCACTTCCCAAGGTTCACCCCAATCGGAGCCCCACATAGTTTTCACTAAGCATCCTCAGTATTAGGATGAAACTGTCCAATTTCTCGGTCCCCATCCAAACCAGGGATCTACTTGCATCTCAGTAACACCTGTGGGTTCGTACTGTTTAGTATTACAGCAGAAAAAATACTCTTCAGAGTAAATTTAATTCCTTGAGACTAGTTCTGGGCACTTGAACAGTGTTTAGGGGGAGAAAAAAGATGAAATGAGCAAGTCATATCTGAAGAGAGCCAACAAAGGGTCTTGGTAACCTCTGGTGTAGGTTGGATTGGATGAGCCTTATCTGGTCCAAGCTAACTAGAGGATCTCACAAAACCTATGATCTTTTTCCTTTTTTCTTTTTTTCCTTTTTACTTTTTCCTCTTTTCCACTTTCCCTTTCTTCCTTTTTTTTTTCTTTTTTCCTTTCTTTAAAAACATCTTCTCTCCTTTTGCCGTGGATGGCTCAGTTCTCTGATGCACGATGCTCTCAGTTCATTCCAATATCACAGCAAGTTGCAGAGAGGAACCAGTTTCCCATCAAGGGGGAGATGCTCTGGGCTCTCACCGGGAGAGACGGGGTACCTCAATTGCTATCTGGGCTTGATTCCTGGTTACCACAAGATGAACTTCAGGGCAATATCATCGGTTCTCATCTAAAAAGTTCTAACAGGAAGCAAAGTCATAGCTGTCATGGTCAGTGCTGTCCTTTTCCTTGGTTTTCCTGAAGGAAAGGTGGCTTTCACCAAGACTGGCACTCTTCTGCTGTGATCCCCCACCCCGCTGCTCTTCAGGGCTGATTTCAGATGCTATTTCTTGAGATCTAAAGACATGGAGAGGAATTCATATTGCATTCAGATGCATAATTTAGGTGCTTAAAGGCATTAGCCTTATTTAGAGAGGGAGAAAGCCTCCTCTAGAAAGGTTATTCAGAATATCAGAGATGAGAATTACACCTTCAAGGTACTGGGGGGTGGACGATTTGGCAGCTCTGGTGAATTTGATATTCTCTGTAAATCTGTGACAATGCATAAAGCACACTTCAGATGTATCCTGTACTAGTATTTTTCATGGAAAATGAAAGATTATTACCT
The DNA here is from genome assembly GCF_000699245.1 of Pterocles gutturalis. NCBI lineage: Eukaryota > Metazoa > Chordata > Aves > Pterocliformes > Pteroclidae > Pterocles > Pterocles gutturalis. Next base: position 48,689 of record NW_010104101.1, on the reverse strand, counting down.
CCCTTTGTAGTGTACGGTAGTTTTCTGAGAATTCTCTGCCAGGCGGCTGGTACAGAAGAACGTTCCCCTTCTCCAGCAATACAAGCCAGTAATTAAAGCTCAACACAGTGAATAGAGCTATAAAGTAAATCAAAGTAAGTGTTGAATTGTACCTGCCTGCACCGGGTGGTAAACTCTTTATAAGAAAACTCAAAGCTTCCTTTCTTTGCTGAGGAACCATGAATTGCAGCCTCTGTTTGTAGCGCTACAGTTGGCTATCACCTGCTGTAAATCCAGCGTGAAAAGAAATCATGAAGGGAAGAAGTGGAAAGTGTGTTTTGCTTCTTTGCCTCCCTTCCTCACAGGGTGGTCACTCAAAAATCTGTGGCCCCTGGGAGCATGGGTGGAGGAAGCCACCCCGAAAGGAGACCCAAGGGTTTTGAACCATCTTCTGAGTGGAGTGACTTGGACTTTGCGAAGTCCTATGAAATCAGTGGAAAGGCTCCCAGCAAGTAGGGTTTTCCCTGATGCTTACGTCTCTGGCACTGTCTGATTGGTGGAGAAATTGGGCTAAATCCAGAATTTGGTGAACTTCATGGCACTTGCACCATAAAGTCCATATGTCATGAAGGTAACCTCTTGCACGGATGGAGGGGCAGGGAGCACGCTTGCAGGGCCAGCATCCCATCTCATCCCTTCTCATTCAGAAGCCCATCACTCACTGTTTGCCTGCTTCCCTCTAAGTGCCAGTGATGGAGAACATATGTTTTACCCTACTTCACCAAAGTGTGTAATCTCTTGATGCTACTGTGCCATTGACTCCTAAAATCAAGCCTGCCCCGCATGCCCTCATGTTATCTGCCGCTGTACAGACAAGCTGTCAAAATGTTAGTGGGGATTTTGACGCTTAAATGACTCAAGGAGACAGCTGGAATAAGGCTTATAGGTTTATTTGGGGTTTTGACATTGTGGTTTTAGTTCGTAGCTCTATGTGAGCATCCAAAGCAGCAGTGGTGATAATGGGCTAGTTGAAGTGAGTGATGGATGAAGCTTGGTTTGCAGGGGTGCCAAACACAGTACCGAGGGATGGGGGCTGTCTGTGGGGGAGGGTGTGGGTCTCCATTTTCTTATTGAGTAGACTTAGTAGTGCAAAGATTGGGCATATCGAACCTTTCCTGATGAACATAAGGGTGTGCAAGGGAAAGGGAGTATAAGAATAAAGTATTTTTAAACATATCTTGCAGTCTGATTGCCTGCTAGATTCTCCGTTACTTCTCATAATATGCTTGGAAACTTGTATTTGTGCCTTGAGGCGATGAGCCTGTCTTCATTTAGGGATGCAACAGCAGATAATACCACCGAGCTATTGACAGCTTTGTGCGCTCTCGCTAGCAGCCTGCCTCTCTGATTTACTCACTTGTACATGTGTTGCCTTGCAAAAGCAGCACAGTTTTCTCCCCTCCTAGTTATAATTGCATCCTGGGCCACCTTGTTACGGAGCCTGTTCCTGTAGTGTGAGGTGAAAGAGCCAGTTGTTGCCATTATAAATTTCAATTTTTTTTTTTTCCTACATATAATTGAGCCTGGATAGTCATTATGTTTTTTCCTAGGTTCATAATTAAAGAAACCTTGGAGGAGAGCTTTGTAACTGTTACAAGGACAAAAGAGGACGTAATGTTCAGTGTGAGCTTGTTCTTTAGAAACAGGTAGATCTGAGCTTGCAGAAATTTTGGATATGTAGCTGAAAATTCATGAGGAACCAGAAACACTAAACAACAGAACAGTGTGACAAAGTCAGTCATGTCTGTTCATTGCTTAAATTACATTTGTAAGACATTAGATGTAATTTAGCATGAAAAGAGTTACATTTTATGAATTTTTATGAGGTATGATGTCCTCGTAAATTCTGTGTAATTACTAAAGTTATTGGACATTTCCTTTATTATTTTAAAAATAAAATTATATTTTATTTTTCTTTTAAAAAGCAATAGTTCTGAGTGTTGGACTCCACGTGACATCCCTCATGTGCTTTGTTTTGCTGCTCATTCTGGCCAGCAGTTCTTTTGGTTGGTAGGTTTTTCCCCACCAGTCCCCAGTGCCCTACCTTGTCATTGAAAGTGGTTTTGGAAAGATGGTTCTCATCAGGAGGTATGCATTGGGCCAGGTCCCTTCGTTCATCTCCAGCAGAAAGTATTTCTCCCTTGGATGGGGATGGTCCAACGGATCCATAATTTTGGATCTCCTAGGTTTTGGGTGAGAAGCAGAGTCAGAAATAATAGTGGTTCATTCTCGTGCGGTTACAGGAGAAGGACAAAACATCTACTGGACACTTCTCTGGCCTACAGGCGAAAGAAAACTGCCTTCTTTGGGGATCTACACAGTTTGTATTATGGAAAATAGGTTCTGTAGGTGGAGATTGCTGGAAAATACAGGGCAATTATCATCAGTTCTGTTGACAATTGATATTACAGCTTTCTGTTGATTGAATTATCTCACCGCTCATGCTTTCCTGCTTTATAAAGCTGACTGGAGCCAATATGTCACACACAAAACTTGAAACACATTTTTTTTCTTTTTTGCTTTTCTGAAGAAACTTAAGTTAGTTGTTTGGGTATTACACTTTCAAGCCTGAAGCCTAACCACGTGCTCTTTTGTAGTATATTCCTCCACAGACAGGTGGATGTTTGACATAGTCTGTTTGATGCAGACCGTGGATATTGTACCAAGCTGAGCCTTCCCCCATCTCTGTTTTGTTTTGTTTGCTCCAGGTGAAGAAGTACCTCACCACCTGTGCTCAGAGCTTCCCCGTCCTGACGTTGTGGCTTGTGAAGTCCCTTGTGCAATGGACTGCGTCATCAGCGAGTGGTCCCCGTGGTCCCCGTGTTCCCACTCGTGCTCCAGTAAAAATGCTGAGGGTAGTCAAAGCAGGAGTCGGTCCATCTTGGCCCTTCCAGCCGAGGGTGAGCAGTAAACGTTTTGTATTAATTGCTGTTTGTTCATTTAATGAGTTGTGTTCCTCAGCCAGACTGTGTTTAGATCAGAGCTAACACTAATGCTGTAGTGATGAGGAATAATTCTTAATATTTTGTTGTACTTCGTGCCTAGTGACTCAAGGATCTTTGCAGGCCTGAGTTAATGCATATGTCACTGAGAAAAATTCTGTCAGTTCACAATACTTACTTCGGCCTATGAATTATTGTCTGTTGAGGGCCAGTCTGGGTGTGTATTTACTTCAGGAGAGCTACATCCTATACTAATGAAATTGCTGTGTGACACAAACTCATCATGTGAGTGTCTTTGTATAGGAACATATTAGTGCCAATTTAGAAAAGAAGAGTGAGCTGTGAAAAAATGAGGAAATAGAAGAGAACCTGTTTATTTTATTAATGCAGACCTATAATGTGTTGACCTTCTTGTTTTCCTACTGGAATAAGTAAATAGCTCTTGATGAATATGTATAATTTTCTGTGGGTCTTCATGGACACATCATGTATCTGGATTTTTACATATAAGCATCAGTGATACAATTATTTACACAAACTATTTGTATTAGAAGTATAGTCTTCTAAGTACAGTTACCCGTACAGTAATTCATTTATGTGTTGCTTTATCACGCAAGATTTGAATGATATTCCATCAAGTGCATAAAAATTCATAAAATGTGGACAGGTCTAACAGATTAAAGCCTCGTTGACACAACAAAAAATATCTACTATTGTCAGCACTATGTGCAGCTAATGCAGCAACAAAACACTTTCAGATGCAAATCTAGTCTAGGACAAGCTCTGGTAAGTGCTATTTTGTGAATTATCATTAAAGCCACCCACTGTTTCTGGGGCAATGTAAGGACTCGATCTTGCAGACCCTTACTCATGTGAAAGGTCTGTATTCGTGTTAATATCCTTGTAAGCACTTGCAAAGAAAATTGGGACCCTTCAGGATGAAAACTGCTACGTAATTGTCAATTGAATGATGACAACTACTGCTACAAAAGTCTATGAGCTGGAGAATAATTAAAATAAAAAATACAGTTGGCTTCATATTTTCCGTGGAAGTAGCAAAATGCAAATAACAGATAAATATGGAATTATGAAAGTGAAATGTTGAAGGAGTGAATTCTGAAAGTACATAAACTCAGACATCTCAACCTGAAACACACTAAACTAAAAATGACATGCTTTGAAGTGAATACTTGAAGTTTCTCAGGAAGGAATAATTAAGTATTAAAATCAAATACCCAAACTTTTTCTGTACATCTTTAGCAATGAGCATAATGGTTTGTTATACTGAGTCGCACAGATAAGTACAGGCAAATAGTTACTGATTTAAATTTGTGGAGGGTGGAAGTGGATTTAATACAAGTATCACTGCAATACTAAGGCAATATTATGTTACCTGCTTTCTCTGACTCTTTCGTACTCAGCTCAGAGCTGAGCCACCAGCTTCTACAGAGCTGTGGTGCCGTAGCAAGTGACATTTCCTTTGTCCTTTATTGACTGAGATGATGTTAGCTGTGGCTCTGCTGTCTGAGGACTTCTGATTGCCATCCCACAGGCTGACTTCTTCAGCCCCTTGGGTCCTTTTCTCCAAGCTGTACCAGATCTCAGAATATGATAACCAGGAGGCCATTGAAACTAGAAGGGCATGGTTTAAATTAGGTTTTAAAATATATTTCTTTACACAGCAGATTTCTGAAACTTGGTACAAGGGGAGATTGTGGAGGCAGGCAGTCTCAGCAGATTTAAAACATTTTAGAGGAACTGATGAACAACAGGTCTATAAAAGGTCCATAAATGCCTACTAAAAGGGCTAGGCACTGGTGTGCTGTCCTGCTTTCCTTGAACTAAAATTGTCAATGAACTGCAGAAAGTGGCCAGGCTCTTGTGCTTTTGCTAAACAGCATCTCCTGTTTTCAGTTTTGTAGACAGACTGCTAGGTTAGATGGACCGTGGGGCGTTTCTTATGTTCTTAAGTTAAAACTGCCTCGTTATTACTCTTCCTCAGTTAGGAAGGCATCCTTAATAGGGGTATTCTTGAAAAAAAAAAACCTTAATTTTTCCCTGGGAGTTAAGAAAAAATTGAGTTTGATTTCCGCCCCCCCCCCGCCCAATGGACCTGGCATTTTGCCATTTGCTTGCTACAATTTTTAATTTTTTTTTTAATATATGCTCAAACACACAAGAGCAATAACTGGTCTGCATTTTTCCTCCCAAGTTGAAATCTTCAGGAAGGTAAGTTACCTGGGGCATTTTCTACTCCATCATCATACTAAACATGTCTGACAGTGAACACCATGTGGAACAGTCCATTTTCATGAAAAGATGAACGGTAATGTGACATGATTATCCAAATCAGTGCACTAAGAAATTTTTATCCCTCTCTCTCTTTTCTTAGTGCTGTTGATTGTGGCCATTTGGGGTCATACCTTATCTGAGAAGGCGGCAGGCATCCCTTCGAGCAGCAATAGCCTTCATCTCCTGTTGATTTTAGTAGGGCGTAAAGATACTCTGAACCTTGTGGTATCTGGCCCCGACACTTCATTCAAAACCTGTAGCACTTTTGCCAGGTCACACGTTGCCACAGTCTCCCTCCTGGAAGAGAATGGTTTTGATTTTTAGCCATTTTTACTTCTTTCTTCCTCAAATGACAGTGCTTATTGTTACAATTTCACTGCATTGCTCCTTAGCTTTTGAGCTACGAACATCTGCTGCTTTTATGGGATAAATTCAGGCTGCTGGCTAGAGCGTTAAAGCTTCTGGGGAGGCTGTTCAAACTCCGGTACTTTGTGGATTTATTACAAGCTGTTGATAAAGTGCAGTAGCTTAGCAAAATCATTGGATACCAATTCAAAGGTTGCTGCTTCAAAAAAAAGTAGAGGCTTCACACTCAAAACCTTTCTTTCAGGTTTTCTCCCCTTGATTTGCAGATGTAGGTATCAGTCGATACGTTCCTCCATCAGCACAGTTCAGCACCCTCTACAGCTCAGCTCTTTAAGGCAATGTGTGAATAGAGTCCAAATATTAGAAAGAGGTGTTCCTCCTTGGGAAATTAGCAAGGAGAATGAACATAAAAATAATGCTTAATTTGTCTTTAAGCCTAATTGCATGTTTGCTGAGTGATACTGGCATTTAAGTGGAATGAACTTGGCTGTGTGTAGGAGTATCAATAAGGTAACTCAGAAATATGCTTTGCCTGTTTCTGTTTCCATTATGCGTTGGAATACAATTTTATGCAAGGCTAGTTTAATGGGGAAACAATATTTTAGAAGGTTGTTATTGCATCCATAAAGGTCAACAGCTTTATTTAAGCTTTATTTATTTATTTATTTTTAATGGGAGGGGAAAAAAAGACATTAAGCAAACCCAACATTTTTGTTTACTTTATTTATTTATTTTTAATGGGAGGGGAAGAAAAGACATTAAGCAAACCCAACATTTTTATTTATTTTTTCCATGTCTTCCTTTTGCCACATGCCATAAGATAAAATAGGATGTTCTCCTGACTCTTTCCAGGTGGAAAAGCCTGTCCTCCTGACCGAGCCCTGCAGGAGCACCGTGCCTGTAATGATCACCCGTGTGTGCATTTCTTCTGGGAAACTTCTCCCTGGAGTTCCTGCTCCGAAGATGCGCTGGTAACTGCACTCAATGCAACCATTAATTGGAGTGGAGAAGCCTCTTGTGGAGTGGGTGTACAGACAAGGAAAGTCCTCTTTTTTTTTGGTTCTGGCCAGGTCACACCTAAAAGGTATTTAAGGAAAGGTTATTAGTGATTATTTGTAGTTACAATACATGACATATGAAAGCATTTTCAGCTAACATATGGAATCTCCAGCATTGAAAATTATTTCATTTCAGGACTAATTCTCCAACTACTACTCCATCACCACTATGAAAGGGATACTAATGTATAACAAAAATAAATAGCTAGCCTATTTTTAATTTTCTGTGTAAATCCAAGCAAAATGCATATTTTTAGGGGTGTAGATTTTTTTTCTGTAGCTCCTCTGTTATTCTAATTTACAGCTTTTTGCAAATATTTTTCCTGAAGGACAGGTGTGAGGAAAATATAAAGTGCATCTGAATATAACATTTATCAATACATTGTTAACAATGCTATAATAAAATAGAAAAAGTAAATAGAATTTGCATTATATTTACACCACGAGAAGGCAGAACCATATGTGTGATCTATATCATTCAGTTGATTTATATAGCTTCTATAATGTGATACTACCAAGACGACAAAATTATGTGTTCTGCGGCACAAATATTCTGAATTTTGCTTTGCTTTACTAAATGAGGAAAATAAGTAGCACAGATGTTTTCCCTAATATCAAAAAATCAAGACATTGCTAATTATTTTTTGCACTGTTAATGAGTCTAGAGACTTACAACCAAGTTTCATTTCTTATTGTCACTCTCAAAACAATCCTGTTCGTATAAGCACACGGTGTTGATTTCAGTAAAGTTAATTAAAATTCTTGAGGTTAATGAGATTAATTAAATAAAAGGAGAGAAATCTAGTATTAATTTATATCTAGAATCCATTGATATGCTGTAACTCTACCTAATTAAACATATTGTTTATAGAACTATGTAGTGCCTAATATAGTTGGTTGCTCCCTCCACTTTTGAGATGGTGTAAGGGAAAATGGAACTGAAGAGGGTAAGTAAATATACACATGAAGTATGTGAAGGGAAAATGGATTTTCAGTAATGGAAAAATCCTGCAAAGAGATCTGTGTACTGGGGACTTCAGAAAGGGTCTCTCCTTGGCTTTGGTTGGTGGCTTCAGTGCCATGGCACACAGGTCTTTGAGGTGTACTAGTTTCAGTTGGGTTACATTAGTGCCAAGGAGAAGAAAAATGAGGCTTATTGTGACCAGGAGTGATATCTTTGATATGGCAGTATGTTCACAGCCCTGTGAGAGTCTTAGGAATAAAGTATTTCCCTGTAGTTTTGATTTTTTATTATATTTTATCTTTGTGTTTGGATCAATAGATGTCCAGAGTCCATCAGACCTGAGACCGTGCGGCCATGTCTCGTCCCCTGCAAGAAAGACTGCCTTGTTACGCCTTTCAGCGAGTGGACTCGCTGCCCAACAGCGTGTCAGCCTGGTAAGCCTTTAAGAAGAGGTCAAAATTTGAGGAAAAATTAGAGAACTGGCGTTCATCTGATTGAGTTTTGGGCTTGGGGTTTTGACCCTGATGTTGTCGGCGGGGGGTGGGTTCCTCATGAACAGATTTGGAGGTGTTAAGTTGTCTTTACCTGGAATAAATTAATTCTGGGCTTCCGCCTTCCAAGTCAGAAGTCCAAGGCCCCGACATGGTGTTGTCTATACATGGAATTGCTACATGATATGAGATTTATTTCTCTTGACCAACCTAGATGCATGTACAGGGTTGTGCAAATAACTCCTGTGCTTTGTGGTTTTTCAAGGACCATCCATTTCTTTGATTTAGTTGGTTAGCTTTAGTACACTGGGTGTTTAGCAAAGTTTCTTTATAATGATCTAGCACTGATTTTTGTTACAATTTTGTGTGTTTCATTAATTGTTCAGATGAAAGCCTTCTCAGTTATCAGAATATTTCATTTTTTTGTGGCTTCTTTGCCCTTCAAAAATTTTCAGTGGATGCTCTAGCATAGTCCTTGTTAGATTTTACAGGAAAATAAGCTGCTTTCTAAAACAGTGAATCCTGTTTTAATTAGGAATTTATTTTTAGACTTTAAATGAGCTGCCTATGAAGAAGTAGAATAAATTACCTGGTAAATTACTTTGTTTATTAAATAATAGTCTACAATTAAAATGAGAAGAAATTAATTATTTAACCTCCTTGGCAGTATTATCATTTTAATATAATTCTAAATTAAAACTTCTTAGATGAGGGAGTTTGCTTTTTACTAGATCTGTTATTGATATGGCTGCATTGCAAGGTTATTTTTTTTTAATTTGCATTGTGCAATTAAAACCTCAGCACGATAATGAAATTTCAAAACCGCTGTATGTATGTGAGGTTTTAGTGGTTTTCTTTTTTTTATAAAAAAGTTTTATTTAATGAAAACAATATACGGATGCTGAATTACTAAGCAGATCAAGCAGGAACGGGTATTGCCTGGCAGATGTAGAATTAAGTATGTACGGCATAAGATCAGAGCTTAGACAAACATGCGATCACTAAATCACGTTTACACAGAACTTTACCAGTTAAGCTGTTAGTAGTTTATGTGAGAGAATGTGTCCAAATTTACTATCTAACAATAAAAAAGCTGACATTTTCCCTA
>NW_010104101.1:0-39398 GCF_000699245.1 Pterocles gutturalis | reverse complement strand
CATTTAAATGTCATCAGACAACAGGCTGTCTTCTGACGAAGGTTTATCTCATACCTGAGAAGTGTAGACAGCGGTGAACCTAGGGCAGTAACAGATGGACCGACAATGTAAATCACAAAAGAAGCGCAATTGGATCCCAGCACCTGTTGGTGAGGCAGGAACAGGGAGGTTGTTGCAAGTTATTGATTCTCTGCCATTTCAGATACTTACAGGTGACAACTGTCTACCGCAGTCTCCTATAATATATCTGTTTTAATGGGTCTTTGAGGATGAATCGAAACACGGATCAAAGAATCAATATGGAGGTTTCAGAATATGAGGTGGTTTGAATGAGCAGCATGTAGATTCTCCTCTGTCACCTCCGTACCTGTTGGTGAAGGTGTCCTGGGGAGGCAACTGCTTTCAGCATGGATGATGTGCTCTCTGGTCTGTCAGCATGGATTTAAAGTGGGGAGATTAAAAATAAAAAAAGCGAACACCTAAAAATAAATGCTGTTTTTCATCTCCCTCCTGAAAAGAGATGGTACCTGTAAGTACCTGTCCTCTTCTGGGAATTGGTTTTCCGGGGGGAAGGTTAGAAATTTCACTATTGCTTAGTCCTCTAAACAAGTCTACATGAAATGTTAGGTAGTAACTGTCCTATTTATTTCCCCATGCCTTAAATAAGATTTGAAATGAGATAAGAGTGAAAGTGGATAAAATGCATGGCGTGCCATGAAAAGACATTCCAGTGACCTTTCCCGTGTGTCAGACAGTTTCTGTCAAGGATCTGCCACTTTCAGTTCTCATAAACAAACACCCAACCTGAGTTGGTCAAAGTTAAACACTTATCCCTTCAAAAGCTCTTATGGGCACAAAAATACTCAAGACAGCTGTGGTTTTGGTGATGAAAATCTTGGGAGAGGCTGTTCTTGTTACGTGTGTGCTCAGACTCTGCCTTTCCATCTGGTCAGGAGCAAAGAGTATGGAGCTGAATATTTCCTGTAAAAGCTGGACCAGATATAGCAGATTTTACAGTAGTGAACAAGGATTTTGTCTCTTGCCTGAAAATGGTAATGTTCCTTTCCGAGCCCTGAGCAGGGTACCGGAGAAGCCCTGGGGTGAAATGCAGAGGAAGGAAAGATGCAGGAGCAAGGGAGGAATGAGAAGAGTGGATCGATAGGAGGGTAAGGAGAAGGAGACTGGTGGGACAGGGAGGTGGGAGTGGAAGCAGAGGTAAGGCACCCCCAGAATTCTCAGACAGCATTATCTGAATTGCAGAGTCAAGGACACAGAAGTTAAGATTCTCTTGAGATCCTGAGGCTTGATTTTTTCAGGAGGGCAAGCAGTCATAGCCATACTTGAAATCAGCTGAAATTCAGCTTTAAAAGGACAGTCCTACATAATGCTAATGCTCTGGAAAATCAGGCTCTAGCAATTTTAAATGAGATATAAAAATTATGTTCATTAACATTTGTAAGGAATGCTGTAGAAAAGGCAATGCGGAAGTTCAATTTTGAAAATGGGGTTTGAGTAATGTGCAATAAATGTTGAGGATAATGTAGTTTCTTGAGGTGGAGAAAATTACTGTGGGAAGCTCATTTAGATTTGGTACTGATTAATAGGAAGGAAATGGCTAAGATTCTAATGGTAGTAGATAATTTGAATGAAAATCATCACAAAGTGATAGAGTTCACGATTCTTAGGAGAGGGGAAGGATAGCAATATCAGCAAGACATTTAAAAAAAAAGATTTCAAGGAACTGTGAGAATTGGTAGCTACACCTCTTGGGAACATGTTCTGTGGAGTCAGGAGCGTAGAAGACCTGGAAGTGACCAAGAAAGACTGTATGAAGGGCTGAAGCCCAACTGGACTCTACTTTCTACCCTGAAACTATTATAAGAGCAAGCCAATAGCACAGGGGAACAAGGTGTGTGCAGGTCTGTATGCATGTTCAAGCTTCAAACCATGAAGGGAAAACATCAAACACGGCTAGTGTAGCCCTGTTTTTAGCTTTTCTCACCATCAGTTCAGAATGTTCCTTCCTTTTTGATTATCAGATTGTTTCATAAAAATTAGAAACCAGCATGTAACTGAAGGTGAATTGAAAAATATACAGAAATCAAGAATGCAAATTAAGCTATAGGAGGATATTAGATAACAAGAATTACATAAATGGATAAAAGTAAGGGGAAGCTGAATGAAATATTTGTCCATTACTTACTGAAGAACAAGGGAAACACAACACAGAGAATGTGTGATGGCTGCTGTTGTTTCCTGTCTGCAGCCAGGAGAGGAATGGACTAAGAATAAGGATTTCAATAAATTCGATGTTCCCGTGTCAGTAGGGCTGTGTGAATGGAGAAGGAAGTAAAAAAGCAACATGGGAGCATCTAGTGGCTATCTTCTGGGTGAGAAATTGCGAAGTCCTAGAAACTACCTAAAACTCTGTAATACCTAGACAAACTAAACCAACCAACTAAGACCCTCCCCCTTACCCCCACCAAAAAAAAAGAAAGGTCAGGGAGATTGTAGATTACTCATCCTAAGTTCATTGTGTAGAAAAAAAACAAAAGAACAAGTTATTACTCAAGATATAAACATTTCAAGAATCAAATTCTGAAAAACTGGACAGTATGGATTTATTGACAACAAATAGCGCCCAATAAATTTAATCTCCCTTTTTTTTGATAGCATAGCTGTCCTAATTATGGGAAGCAGTAGATTTTTGACACATGAAACTTCTATCAGGAAGCTGAGGAACTTGAATTAAACCGCTGTTAAATGGGTACTCAGCTGTTTGGAAAATCTCACAGTGCATATCACTGAGAAGCTGAACATGAACCAGCAGTGCGTACTTGCAGCCCAGAAAGCCAGCTGTGTCCTGGACTGCATCAAAAGAATTGTGACCAGCAGGTTGAAGAAGGTGATTCTCCCCCTCTACTCTGCTCTTGTGAGACCTCCCCTGCAGTGCTGCATCCAGCTCTGGAGTCCTCAGCACAGGAAGGACATGGACCTATAAGGGCGAGACCAGAGGAGGCCACAAGTGATCAGAGGGCTGGAGCACCTCCTGTACGAGGATGTTCTGAGATCCCGTGAGCCTTTTCCTCTCCAGGCTGAAGAGTCCCAGCTGTCCTGGTCCCGTCTGTGTCAAACACTCCACTCCCTACATAATCTTTGTGGCTGTTCACTGGACTCGCTCCAGTATGCCCCCATCCTCCTTCTCCTGGGGAGCCCAGAACTAGACATGGCACCCAGATGTCTCACCAGTGCTGATGAGAGGAAGAGGAAAGGATCGCCTCCCTTGACCTGCTGGTGATGTTCTTCCTAATGCAGCCCAGGATGCTGTGGCCCTTCCTTGCTGCAAGGGCACATCGCTGCCTCATGGTCAACTTGTCCATCAGGACTCCCACGTCCTTCTCTGCAAAGCTGCTTTGGCTGATAGATGTCCACTATTCACAGTCAAACTGGAACATAAGCCAAAGAGAGCCCTGCAGAAAACTCTTCTTGTCCAGGTTGTATGTGATATTTGTCTGAACATCTTGTGTGCTTGAATAATAGTGGATGGTGCAGAGCTGGAAGAGGTAGCAAACACAATAGACAATAATTTAAGTCATATTGAAATCACTAAGAAATCAGTTACACAGCCAAGGATTGCATTTGTTTTAGCTGTAGAGATGTAGAGATAAATCTTATCCTTGTCTTCCATGCTGCATTCTGTACTGTAGGTTTTGTGAACTGTGTTTCCAGGTGGATTGATCTTGCATCGACTCAGGTTAAGTAGAGAGTCAGCCTTTGTTGGTTGCAATGGCTTTCCTATTAGGAAGTTATCATCTATAATTTCTACACCCATAAAGATGGGTTACTGGTAGCAGCCTGAGACTACCAGAATGTGTTTTCAGAAACAAAATCTTTCATTATGACTGTTTTTTTGGGTTTTTGTTTTTATTCTTCTATTCAGGTGTTTAAGTATTTGCTCATACTTATTTTCTTTGATTTGATGTTCTGCTAAACAGACGTTTTTTGATGCATCTCTTAGGCTGTTGGTTTATCAACCTTCCAGGTGCTGTTCTGCTGAACTACTGGTAATTTTAAAGTAAGTAATGGTAGCTTGTGATCCAACATACCATTCCTTCCCTTCTTTGGGTAGTGGCAGAGTGCTTATGATTTCAAAATATAAATGAAATGCGAAACATGTTTTTAACCAAGATGGTTAGATCACTAACTCAGGGTGCCAACTGTGTCTGGAAGGAAATTTTTTTCTTTATTTTCCAGGTAATGCCACTGCAGTTAAGCAGTCCCGGTACAGGATTATCGTTCAGGAATCTGCCAATGGGGGACAGGCATGCCCAGACACCCTGTATGAGGAACGAGAATGTGAAGATATTCCCATCTGTCCAGTGTATAGGTAAAAAGTGTTAGCTTGGAATCAGTCTCTTGCCAGTGGGTGTCCACTTCCCAGAAGTGACTCTTGTGCGATTGTCCTGCACAGTTCCAGAAAACAACATAATACTGGAAAATGCAGAGTTATAAACAAACAATGTACCTTGCAAAGCGTGTAAAAGTAGAGTTAAATTGGAGATTTCTGTAGATCTGGCATCATCAGAACAAGCACCAATAGACACAGCTCCTAGAAACCGTAACCTCAGGGTTCGATGTGGTTAAGGAGACTATTACTGGGAACTCCCCCCTCAATGTATCTAAAAATCAGTGTAGGCTATTTTGGGACCACAGGCACTCAACTGCCTTAATCATAATTGTATGCTTATTGCAGAAACTCTTGTCTTTTCCCCTGGTGCTCTCACTCTGGTGAATAATGCGCACTTTAAAAAATTCTGATTAGACAAATAGTACAATAGGGCCATTACTCACCTCTCTTCATTAAAATTCTGTGGCCCATCTGTTATACAATATTAGTAAATAGAAAAGCATCTTATTTTTTGCATATAAATCTCCAGGCTGCACATCCTGTAGGACATGGTCTCAGAGCAGAGCAGGGAGCTGAAGATTATCCCAAAGCAGGAGTCACACTGCTCAGCTCCATACCGTGCAGCTGCTTTATTGTGTCCTTGACTGGCACATGCCCTAGCATAGAGAGCAGCTTCGATAGAGCATCAGTTGTGTGAGAAGGGGTTTGCAGGAGGAGAGCCTGATTTCAAAGCCCACTGAAGATATTTCCTGTGTATTTTATGTGACTTTGAACCGTGCCCTACAAAAATGAGAGAGGAAAACATGGTTGGAGGATGATGTGACTTTCTAGAAGGTGAACCTTGCACCTGAATTTCAGTTCACAATGCTTATTTCAGGAGCAATTACAGATTTTTGACTCTATTTTTCCCTGAGTCTCCACAGTATCTCATAATTTGTAACTGAAGTTTATGCATGGACATATTGACTGTTTTCCAGTTTTAACCACTTAATTGTTAACTAATTCTAAACAATCTACCCAAGAGGGTAGGTTTAGATTAGTTATTAGGAAGAAATGTTTTCCTGTGCGGGTGGTGAGGCACTGTCCCAGGTTGCCCAGAGCAGCTGTGGGTGCCCCATCCCTGGAGGGGTTCAAGGCCAGGCTGGATGAGGCTTTGAGCAACCTGGGCTAGTGGGAGGTGTCCCTGCCCATGGCAGGGGGTGGAACTCGATGATTTCTAGGGTCCCTTCCAACCCAAACCATTCTGTGATTCTAACCATTTCCTCTCGCAGGTGGAAGGCCCACCGATGGAGTCACTGTGTGCTGGTGCCGGATTCGGAGAGACAGACTGTGCCGGGACACACTGAGGCATGTGGACATGGTTTGCAGTCAAGGGGTAAGCTTTCTCCATGCAGCCTCCAAATATTTAAGGTGTTGCAGTGTGGCATTTAAGTAAAGGCTTTACTCTTTTACAGTAGCTAATTTGGAAACTACGTGGCTGAAGCACTTCAAGTGTTTGGGGAAGTGGACCCGTTCTACGTTTTTGCTGCTGTGCTGGATGTTAAAGTTCCAGTAACGTGATAGTATGTTTGGAGTATAGGAGGGGACTTGTGCTTAGTATTCAAGTATCTTTGCTGTAGCCTGCTCTTCTGACTGAAGATGAAAAGTGGGCTTTAAAAGAACTATCTGTGTATAGGCGTCTATGAAGTAACTCGTTCTCATTGCTAAAAATGTGAAGGATAATTTCCTCGTGATTTTAAATTTTACTAATAATTTGCCTGAGGCCTGATTTTCATTAAGACTGTTAGAGTATTCATTGTGGGTAAAGGCTTTACGCTCCTGCCCTTGGTGTGATTAAGCACTTGGAAGATACAGTGATCCCATTGTCTGAACAAAAGCGTTGAGAAGAATTTCACTCTTTGGAGTGTGTGATCACAGTCTGTAGTGGTTCCTGCAGATGGCTGGAAATTTGGCTGTTATCCGTCTCCTGGGAAATCTAATGAAACCTTTAACCAAAGATTATTTTTATTGAAAAAAAATTGCTGTACAGGTATGCTAACTGAAGAAACTCGACATAATAATTTACTCCTTCACAAGGATAGAAACTGTTCTTTAAAGATGAAGTGAATTTCTTCTATTATCTGGAAACAAAGGAAAGGAAAGAAAAGCCCTGACATTATGTGGGCTGTATCTGAAAGAAGAAATGTGTTTTTAAACTAAGGCTCAAAGGAGTAAATATCTTTAACTGGGTTTTGACCACAAGCCTTTCCACAAGGTTTTCAAAGAGAGCTCTGTAAATTGATATGTCCTAAAATGTATTCCTCAATCTCCATGTGGAGGGAAGGTAAACTTTATGCTCTGGTAGGTGCATGAACTTTTTATTAATCTTACTCTGACAGAAGTTGAAGTATAATAGAAGAGTATCACGCTTATTTTCGCTCTGTTGGAGAGTCTTCCAACAGTTCCGTAGGTTACGTGCTGTTCTGGGGTAGTCATGGGAAAGGAACCCCATAGCCTGGTGGGCTTAAGCAAAATTTATTTCAGTGCTGCGTTCACTTTTTGTATTTAACTGTGGTTTTTGCAACGCAGATGAAACACATGGAAGAAGATTTTCAAGATGTTTCCTACAACGAAGGGGAGTGATCTCCATGGAGAAGGCAGCTGAAACCAAGCTGTTCACTCTGACCATATTGCTTCTAAAAAACAAGCTTGCTAGATTTTCAGCAATGCTGTATCTTATCTGTAGAAATGTTTAGTAAGGGAAACTTTCATAAAGCTGCTGTTCATACCCCATCTTGCTGCTATGTGCAGTCTTCAAGAGCAGCTGGTATGTGTGAAGCGGTGCTGTGTCACCACATTGTAGGGAGCAGCCGTTTAGGCAAGGGTGGCATTTGCTCACATCCCTGGCAGAATCTCTTCAGCTTGCAAACCCCAACACTGGCGAACTTCTGATACCCTCATTCTTCACCATGAAGGGGGTGTTTGGAGATATTTTTGAAATGACATGTGAGGTGAGGCTGGGGATTTGGGTTTGTTCAGCCTGGAGAAAGTGTCTAATGGGAGTGGGGTTCACAGAAGAGATGGAGCCACCCTCTTCCCGGAGATGCACAGTGAAAAGACAGATGATAACAGTCACAGGCTGCAGTGAGGGCAATTCCCAGATTGCCCAGAGAGACTGTAGATTCCTTGGACATGCTGAAAACTCAACTGAATAAGGTCTTGAGCAGTCTTTTCCAACTTGGAGGTCAGTCGTGCCTAAAGCAGGCATTGGATCTTCAGAGGTCCCTTCCATTTGAAATTATATTCTACTGTTCTGTGCATCTGGGGGTCTTTTCAGGGGAATCTGTGCCATCAGTGGAAGAACGCCAGGTGTTATAAATAGATGCTTTCCTGCAGTACTCAGGCATCCCACAAAGGAGTTTCCATTCGAGGTGTCACCACCGCTCCACACAGTAATTGGCTTGCATAATGTGTCAGTGTCTTTAGCCAGCAAGTGCTAATTCTCCATAGTGTGTTTATATGAATTTGCCCGATTTCTTTTTTACCATGTAACAGTAATTGCCCTTTTACCACTGAAGATAATAGGTCTTGCTGCTCCTTAGAGCCTCCAGTAGTTTATATGAATTTGCCCGATTTCTTTTTTGCCATGTAACAGCAATTGCCCTTTTACCACTGAAGATAATCGGTCTTGCTGCTCCTTAGAGCCTCCAGTTTTAGAATTTTTTTTTGTTTTGCTGTCCATATTCTGATTGTCATGTAACTAAGAGGATTTCAGTTTCCAGTGACTTTTGTATCTAGCCAATTATATAAGGGCACTGAATTAATATAAATTATTTCTAAAGAAAGCAAGCATATGTTTATGTGTACTTATTTAGAACGGTGACTGTGCTGAGGAGTGACTGTGCTGAGGAAAAAATAAGTCTGAAATGACTTTCAAGCTCCGTTCTTTCTCTAGGCTAGATTCTGAGAATAGACACTTACAGAGCTTGTTCCATGAGTGCTTTCGCTGAAATTGCACCTAAACGTACCATGTAACATGCAGCAGATACCAGAATTTGTCTGTAAATAATAAGCAGAATAGCCAAAGAGATGACAGCTGTCTGAAGCTGCAGTTTTCATGGCTTTATCTTGGAATGCTATTAGTTTGATTACAACAATCTTTCATTTGGTATATCAGCTTGAGTGGACAAACTTATTCAGAAAACAATCATGCAGGTAAGACAAAAGCAGCATTTAGAACTAAGAAACATAGTTGTTATTTAAAGTTCATTAAGGCATGATTTGCAAAAAGCCCCTGAGATAGACCACTCGAGAGTAAAGCAGGGTGGGGACTGTTGCCTGACAGTGACATAGACAACATTTCAAACAGTAAATGAAGAGCTTTACAAGCTTTTCTATTGCTATATAGCTGTCATTTTCCTCCACGAGTGACTAATTTACTAGAAGGTGTCAAGACTGTGAGAAAATTGCTTCTGCTTCGGGTGCCCTTCAGTCCCTTTCCTGTTCTCTGATGTTTGTGATGGAGGATCCTTCAGAAATGACCTCTCCCTTCAGTGCTGACATGAGCAGCCACCTTAGACATTTACATTTTTTGGGAAAAAATGTGTTGCTCATTACAAGGGATTGTTAAGGTTTAATTAGTGGATGGAAAGCCTGTTTTAAGGAAGTGTCTTTGAAGGCTGCTTCAAAAGCCATTGATAAAGTAAATAGACATGTATTAAAGACCAGACTGATGTAATGAGACGCTGCTTTAGAAACTAGTCTTGAAAATACACTGACAACATGGTTATGAAAAGAGCAGTTACTTTCCAAAAGCAAGGAGAAGCTGCAGCAGTGGAACTTGTCATGTCTTATTTCTCTTGCTCCTGCCACTTCTTAACCGTGATTCATTTGGAGGATTTGACCATCTCTTCCCCCATTAACAGGATTCTAAGTCTTGTTGCTGTAGCTCCCCATTGCAAGAATACAGAAGTGCTGTGACACAGAGCAGCAAATGTTCTTAGAGAATAATGTATTGATTTATGTACAGGAAAACAGTAACAAACCCACCAATGCAGTAATGAGAAACTACTCCTCTGCTCTGGAGAAATGCACTCTCCCTGGCCCACCTGAGGTCAGGGGTGGATCGATGCTGGACAGCTTCAGTGTGCATCTCAGTAGAATATTGCTTTTGGTACGCTCTACTGTCAGACCACATATGATGTATTTCTTTCCTTCTTTAACCGGGTTGTAAATTCATACTACGTGGGCTTTGCTAAGATGGTTGGTGTTAAATACAATCCGTTTCAGTTGAAAAGTTGATATATGAAGTGACAGTGAAGAGGTAGAATGCAGGCAGCGCCAGACTCAAGCAATTTAAGATTCCTGTCTCCTTCATTGCAGCTTTCTGGCTCTTGCTCTGGAGCTTCCTGGTATCTGTAGGGATATTGTGGACAAGTCTGGTTTTAGACAGAGGTGCATATCCAAAACTTATCTTATGAGAACAATTGTTACAATCTGCTAAGTTTTCTGAGTGGGTCTCAATCCAATGAGCTTCAGTAAAATCTTATATAAAATATAAGCAGAACTGTGATTAAAGACATCATTTGTAATAAATCAGTGACTGTTAATATGTGTTCCATACTAAACAAGAAGAATGAATGAATTTTGGTATTGTCTAATATTACATCTACAAAAATATTTCAAACAGGCATCCTTCAGCTGTGTATTATCTGGTGTATTATCAATCTATAACACACTAATGGCCGTATACATTACTGTTGTTTCTGCTGAGATTATATTGTGGTAACCCATTTATAATGAGATATGCCATCAAAAAAGCATCAGTGTTACCATTTTTTTTTTCCTCATAAGATAGTCACCCAACAGTTCTTAATTCCCTGTTTTGTAGGTAGTTAATATAACTGCTGATTAGCTAAATTAACAGCTGCATTCATTGTAATTTAAGTTGCAGAATGCTTTTGCGCAGAATTACCAATTTCAGGAGGTATGTAGTAGAATCCTGTTATAATTTACAGGCCAGAGGCAATGTGATAGCCTAAAGTTTACAATGAATACATTTATAATAGTAAATGCAGCGAAGACATGGCCTGCTTCAGTGAGACGGTGATATTTTATGAGCAGTGATTTGCAATGCAGTCCTGTGTATAAATCTGTCCAACTGATAACCACTTACCTATCACCAGTAGCTCCCTCCAATATTAAATTTCCCTGGTAGGACACCGGCACCTTGAGCCTTGTTCAGCGAGCTGAACTTGAGTGGTCCTGGCCAGTGTCATTTGCTGGAAGACACCTGCCTGGCAGCTGGTGGCACTGGTAGCAAATAGTTGAGGGAAAAGTAATTACCGGGGTAAGGACAGGAGTTGACTCTTGGCTTTGATATGTTTGAAAGGAAAGTTGGTGAAGCAAAGTCTTGTCTGGGATGGGCATTGACATTCATAAAGTACATGTAATCTGTATTGTTATTTTCTTGTCACTGAGAATGCAATTTTTAGCTTATAAACACGTGGAGAGTAATAAGGTGATAAGAAACAACCAAAACACAATTGATTTATTATTCTTTGTTCTTGATAGTCTGATTTCTTTCCTTGATGAGGCAGTGGGCTGGAGGTTAGGCAATAAGGTGAGTGGGAAGCAGCACAGATAATAGTCTCTTGACTTTAGGAAGACATTGAGTCTGGTCCAACGTGATGGTCTCCTGTGTGCAGTAAGAAAGTGTGACCTAGAGAAGGGCAGGATGAGGCGGTTGTGGAACTTGTTGAAAAAACGCAGTCAAAGCTCTGTTTTCAGTTGTTTGCTCTCAGACAGGAAGGCTGTTTCTCATGGCTTCCCATGGGGTGCCCATACTCTTGTCTGTCTTTAGTATTTTCACTAACAGTGTGTATAATGAAATACAGAGTACGTCTGAAACACATCTGAGTATTTGCAAATTGTGACTACTTTGAAGGGTGGAGCAAAAATACAAGTTGAATAGATTTGAGCATGCTCTGAAGTCAGAAAAGTGAAAATTTAATTGAATATGTGCAGCACTCACACTATGTAGAAGGATGGACAGCGGTACTGCAGAGGTAAGTCTGGAATTAAGAGTTATGGACTATGCATGAGTAGCATTATACTGCTCTAAAAAAGCGTACATCATAAGATCATTAATTTCTTACATTTTCCTTCCGACCTCCAAGTTCTTGAAATTTATTCTTCTGATTCCTAAAAGAGAATATTTTTAACGGGAAATCCTCCCTTTTATTTTTGTTCCATAACACTTTCTGGCACTGTAAATAATGACAAAAAATTAAGGTCAAATAAAAACTTCAAAACTTTCTACTGAGCAATTCGAATTCCTGGTTTGACAACAGATTCAGAATAGATAAGGATTCTTTTTTGCAAAATAACCAAATTTCACTAACAGAGAAATTAGGTATTTAGGAGTCTAAGCTCTGGCGAATATCAGTGAACGAATTAAAAGCTCGTGAACTTAAGGAAAGTTTACCCTTGATTTTACATTTAAAACTTATCTTCGGTCTTGGTGAACTATGTATATCTGTGCACAGGAGCTTGTAATTTGAGCAATTTGTCCCTACAGTATGGATAGTTTTTTACATGAGTCTGGATTGTTTGTATCTAATTTCTATCAGTTTACCGATAGGCTTTAATCTTTAAATTATTTCCCAAAATCTGGGTTTAATTGCAGATTTGATAGTAGCTTAGGTTAACACAAAGATGTGTGACAATGTTTCACAAAGAGGAAGACAAGGAAAAAATTAAGGAGGAAGAGACAGAAATACAATACTAATGTCATGTGTGCATGTATGCATTCTTAGCCTTTCCTGCACCAGTGAAATGAGGAAGTTATCCTCTCCCAGACAGATTTTACATGGGATTTGTTTCAGTTTTGGAACATTAGAATTGATGGGGAGCAGCAGGAGAGGGGAAGGGACAGATGAGGCAATGTGAGATGTGATGGATCAATCTTCTAAGCTTTTTGTAGCAGCCTTTGAGATTCCTGCAGTTTAATTTATGAGAAATAAGATCACCTGCTTGTATAGAAATCATCCTGGGCCAATTTCTTAAAACCTGGCAGCATAGCAGAGTTGTCTGTGTAAATATGTACATGGCTGTGCTAGAGTCCGCAGATGGGTACTGGTTTGGGGAATGGAAATTTGTCCTCGTATTGTATTACATCCCACTGATCTCTAGGTAATGTGTTCCTGTAGACCAATTTTTCTTTCCTTGGGTCTTAGTTGATAGGACAAGGGGAAGAAAGATTGATACTGATTTTCCAGTGACAGGTTGTTCACGAAAGAGTGATGGTGAACTGCCCTCCTTTTTTCATGGGAGATGTCAGCAGGCATCACAAGATGCTTAAAGCAGTGCTACTATATTTCAGTCTGGGTCTGGCCTGGCTTCCACCTCGGGTATCGCTGCTTGAAGTGTATTTCATAGGCGGTAGGAGAATTGGCATGACATTACTTTATAGATGCTAACTAATAGCAAGAGAGACTCCAACTCATCTCTGTCGCTGTAGCCTTGTGCCAGCAACATAAAAATTGAGGAGGTTCTTGGAGAATTTGTTCTGACAGCAATTTGCAGTGCAACATTTTATCCAAAGGCAACTCGGTAATCTGTAGGCTTTCTGTAAAATAAAGATGATGAAGACTGCTTCAGATAAATGACATATGTTTGATTTCCTTCAAAAACAGGACAGTATATTCCACTCTGTAGAAGAAAGTAAGCAGATTTTGTATCTTAACTATGCACTGTTCCTATCTGATAAACAAAACAAATATCAGCATGTTAGTACCACACAGAGCATTTGTTTTCTGGGAAAAAAAAAAAAAGTCTTGATCAAGTAGAAAAGTCTTTTGAAGCCAGAAGGCATAAACACTGCAAATGTATAGTACAAGCGTGTACCAATAGAGGGATTGTTAAAAGATCAAAATAATGAGAAGTAAAGCAGAGGAACATCAAAGCTTTCCAGGCTATGTATTTCTGCCTTGATTAGGAGGAAGGAGGGAAGAAGGGGGGAAAGAAGGTTTTAGATCAATAGGAAATGGCCCGATCACCTCAAAGTTGAAGGCAGCACCATCCAAATGTGTACAATTTACAGGAATTGCTAGAGCATCTCAATCATAAAAGTCCCAAATGATCTGACAGTACTCACACCATATTTAACGTATTTTTCCTTATCTGAAGGAAACTCCTTTTTAAATGTAAGGGTAGATAGATTTTCATTTTGTCTTTCATCCCTCTGATTAAGTTCAGCTCTCTTTGGTCCTCCAAAGATTTCTTTCATCTAGTGTGTAGCCTGTGTGATCTAAGCAACTATCGTTAGTGAAAGTCATTTTTTTGGGGTCCTTTTTTAAATGATGGATTGTCATTAAACAGAGTATAGTAGATGAAAGAGGTCCAAGGAGAACCAAACTGTGCTGAGACTTACTCAGGAGGATGAAAGACATAATGAGAGACGTAATGAAGAGCAATCTTTCCCTCAAACTGGAGACAGGCCCTTCCAATTATGACTTGTTTTTAGCACCAGCTTCCAGTGATTTAAAATCCTGGTTATGCAGAACAGTTGATTCAGACTTTTCATGCAAACCTTGAGAAATTTTTGTTAGGTGAACAGTTGGCCTGGGTCGTTATGCTTCAAGGTTTGTGCAGAAGAAGTTAGAAACTAACAGAAATGTTTTCTGTGGCCACGAGTGGGTGGTAAGTAGGGCTGATCACACAGCCTCGTGTGCTCCTTATCAGAAATGCAGGAGCCATTTCATCCTAAAACTCTGTGTTTTGTTGACTTAGAACATGAAACACCAGGGTTTATAATCCTTAAGATTTTATATGTAGCTGTCACTGTAACTAGCTATAAAAATGTCTTGATTTTTTTCATATTCTTCCCAGTCTTTTGGCCTCTGTCTGTGTCTGGCATACATCAGTTTGATGGGTTAACCCTGCAGTGAATAAACTATTTTAGTTTCTTGATGATTTTCAGTTTATTTGAATGATCCTTCCTTCTTGAGACATGTGAGCCCTGTTTAGTCTCCTTTTTTGTTTGCTATTTTATATAACCCTTTCATGTCCCTCTTGTTCCCCTCTCCATGTTGCAGGCAGTCCCATTCAGTGCTGATTTAGATCTACTTTACTTTTATAAAATTTTAATGTCACCCTTGTCACGGTTGTGCTGTTTACAAATCCAAAGATAATTCGTGCCAAAACCTCTGTGGTTCATAGGGAAATTGTTAAAAATTCATCTGAGCTGAGCAGGATAAGATCCAAGTTCTCTGGAAAATGGCCTGAAGGAGAACTTTTCGTCAAATAGGCACTTTAAACGGCATACCTTGAAGCATGACCAGAAATAAGCACGTTTATTAAAAAGCTTTTATACTATTAGTTGTCGGGAGAACACTAGAGATGTTATTCTCCCAGCCTTTACCAGAGTAACCGCTTTCTTGTCCGTGAAGATCTCAGTCAAGTGGAATACCAATAACTGGAAGGATAAAGACCAGTCCTTTATTCTTACAGTATGGTAGTATGAAAGGGGCATAGTGTGGTATTTATTTTGCCTAGCTGAGGAAATGGACGGTTCTAGGTTGAAATGCTGATCCTGCTTGAATAATTTCAATACTAAACGACTTTTTTAGTTGTTTGGACACCCCCCCAAAAAAAAACCCCAAAACCCCCCAAAAAACCAACAACCTCAAAATGAAACAACCCAGAAAACCAACCAACAAACAAACACAACTGTTGGTGAAATGAAAAAGGGAGATGTTGAAAGGAATGCAGAGTTTGATTTATAGCAGATGCTGTTCATTGTCAGGCTGCTGAGGTTTGGACTGCCTGGGGAATTTCCTGCAGAGGAGCTTAGTAAATATTGTAGTTTGCATTTTCTCTTATTCTGCATCAGGTAGAAAGCACTTTTTATTGGAAATAATTATTAAGTCAGGTTTCTTTGAATAATTAAGCACTAATACTCAACATGAATATTAGCATCCTAAATGTCAGAGCTCATCAGTGTGGCTTACTATAAATCTTCAGGCACAAGGTTTGTTAAATGTGACATGACACAAAGGTGCAGAGCGATCCTGATGTCATGTTCATTGAATCTGAATTTGTATATTTATGTTACTCCAATAGCTTTATGTCTGCAGTAGGGGTTTTAGACATGAGTTTTCAATTTCAGAATACATGAATAACCTTGTCTCAAACTATCTTTGAAAACTTCCAGCGTCTTACTTTCAAACGTGTGCACTAAAGTGACAGTAGAGTAACTGGAAGTGACGGGAATACTTATGAAGTGCTTGCACTTGCGAGAATACATCAGGTAACTGTGAAATGGCCAATATTATATTTGCTTTACGCATCCAGTGGTGCTCTTTTCTCTTGGCACCATTTCTAAATATGTTCAGAAATACTAAAAATACTGAGCAATGTGTTTGGGACTTTCTGAACTAGTCTGATGATTGCAGCATTAAAACTTCTGAGCGTTTTTCCTCTTGGAAATGCCCCTTCTCCCCCTTTGTTAACAGTATTGTCATTGGTTTGCTTCTCAAAAGACTCAAGAGAAGATTCTGTCTTCTTTATATTATAATAAATCAAGAGAAACTTCATCCAAAAAATTGGAATTCCACTGGAATAAAATTACTACACAAGAAGAAGCCGTCTCTATACTTTGATGGCAATAGATAGTAATGAAAAAAATGTCACCTTCTAACAAAGATTTTTCTAAAGTCAATTTTTTTCCTGGCAGCCGCTGGTTTTGCCTGGTGCGTGCGTCATTTATTAAAGGATTGCTGATGTTGGCTTTGTGAAATAAGGAAAGTTTGGAATAATATATTCTGATATTTGACAGAGTTTTCCCGAAGTAGGGTATTTTGTAATGTCAAATTTGGATCTTGGATCTGAAGCCTTGTAGCAAATGCGACTTTTTATCATTTTTCTGGTCAATTCTAACATCAGTACTACTGTTTTGACAGTTCACTAAAGTTTCAGTCCTGCAATCATGTATTTGTTTGATATGTGCCCCAAGGGGACTGAAATTCTTCGAGTTCTCTCTTCTCTACTGTCTCTTGGATACTAACTTTCTGTATCTTTATTTTTTATCCCAGTCTTTGTGTTGGCAAAGGAAACGCCTGACCTAGAGGTACGCAGTACAAGGGAATCTAACCGACCTATTAAAATGTAATAGGCTTGTCGAAGGCCATCTACTTCAGCATTTGTTTAATTCAGGGTGAAGTAGATCAGCACGTCCCCAGGGGATGTATGACGTGAGAGGGCAGCCCCCCCAACCACTGCTGTGTGATGGGGATGGATGGGCTTCCACAGCCCCTGCCCTTGCTCGCCGTGAGCCTTCGCTGCTGGCTTATTTTATTCCTGTGCGCTGGGAGGGTATCTTAATAATAGGCACTTATTAATGATATTTGAGAAAGTCAAGTGGAAATTGGTCTGCAGAACTGAGCAGCTACGTGCAGACTTGAGAGAGTTTCGGGGATTTAGCTCTTCTGTTGCGTTTTAACCCCCTCGAGCATGTGATGTGGTCATAGCAGATGTCCTATGAGGCACACTGGAGAATTTGTGGGGAAAATCAGACACACCATTGCTTTGACCTGCACGTGCTTTTTCAGTACTGCTTTCAAAGGATCAGTTAGTGGAGCACAAAAAATCACTGCAAGATGGATGGGTTTTGGGTGGGCTGCGTTGTTGGTGAAGGTGCGTGTGAGCAAACCTCCAAACAAACAGGATATACATTTGTGCTTTAAAATAAATAGTTATCTTCAGTGCCTGCTTTCATGGAGTATAAATTTTCATGTAATCTAAGCACATCTGCTCATAATAATTAACTTCTGTGGTGTATGAAAGGAAAAGCTACATCAGCTCTATGGGTATGAGGAGAGGGATTGCTTTCTATCTGTTCGTCATAATGATTAATTGTAGCATTTGTAGGAAAATGACTGCTTTTTATTCATTTTTGGTTTTAGATCATGTATCTTGCCTTTTTTAAAGCTTATTTAAATGTAAATACTCTGGAAATCTGTTATGAAAGCATAAGCTTTCCAATATTAAGTGCTTTGATGAGAAACAGGACAAAATAAGTCTCTGCTTAAATTGTCTTATCTGAAGACTTTGAAAGATGCCCGTCTTTCCTAGTGAGATGAGTTTCACAGGTAAATGTACATATTGAAAGTAACCATGAAAGAACTTTAGAAGGATTATGAGATTTCATTTGACCCTGAGGGCCAGTGTTTCCCTGGGGCAAACTTAATAATAATGGGACATATTAGCAATTTGCTGTTGGTCCTGTGGTTTTGTAGGTATCGCATATTTACTAGGAGTGACATAATAATCAGATGTATTTCCAGAAGTTAAATACACTTAATTCTTGGACTTTAGTAAGATTGTGGAGTATGTGCTTTGTCAAATGTAAGCTTTCAGGGTTGCAGTAGAAGAAGTGATGGATGTACGAGTACAACTATCAATTAGCATGAGCCTGTCAAGTAGTTCGATCAGAGGAACCCAATGATCATGTTGTATTTTCTCCCAGTGCAGTCATCATCTTTTTCCATTTCTTGAAAACAAGCTAATACGTGTTGTATAGCTGAAGGAGGTGAGCCACAGTTTTTTACAGAGTTTGCGCAGTTAAGCATGGTGGAAGGGAAAGAAATGATGCGTGGAGAGCATTTATTGAGCGGAAGTCTGAAATTTAGGTAGAGTTGCAGGAGGTATGTACAGAATTTCACCTACTATTTAAAATCTTTCTGGGTTGCTCAAGTTATATTGATTTATTGAAATCTCAGGGTGACTGGCATAAACTCTCTGATTGAATTATACTGCAAACAGAGCACTCTAAGGGAAAATGTCTTTACCAGTTACAGTTATATCTTTTTTTTTTTAAGAGTTTCTTATTAAAAATTCCATCCCAGGACTTTATCAAAAGATAAACTAGACTCAACAAAGAAGTTAATGCAAAAATAAGCTATTGCAGTGGCATGAATGAACAGATACACTAACCAAATAACCAATTTGCAGATAGAGAGTCAACATCCCATGAAATGTTTATAAAGATAATATTTAAGATCTCATAAAGTCAAATTGTGTTCGGATACGATAACAACAGTCAGAAAGAAAACAATGGTGAATCAGGTCCAGAGAGAATCATAAAGCAAAAGCTCTATTTAATTTCAGAGGTTTTCTTTACTGCTAAGCATAATATATATTTCTATGGCAGCTCCACCCAATCTTTGCTTACCCAGTTACTCATGGTTAGTGTGGGCACATATGAATCAAACTGCTAAAGGCATGTGCTTTTTGATGCAAGGTAATTTAATTATTGAGAAAGTCATTTGGATGTCTTTTGGGATTTTTGTCCTGAAGGAAACAAGTTATTCTAAAATGAGGCTACCGTTCTTTGTTTTCTTTCCCAGAGTCCATCAATCTATTACAGAAAGAAAGCTGATGCATTTAACTTTCTTCTGGTTTGTTTTGTTTTGTTGTCTGTGGTAGTTGCTGTTATCTGCTGGATAATTATTTTGTGCAAATCAGAAATAAGCTGATGGGCCTGTATTTCCATAACCCTCATCTTAAAAAAATAAAAATAAGTAGAACTGTTGTAAAGATAGGGAGAGTGTTTGCTGGTAAGTTGCACTTCCTTCATGAGGTCTCAAAGATGCTCCTTTCTGACACATCAAGATCGGGTCTGTGAGTTTGCTAGAGCCTGGATTCATTAGGACAGACAATTTCAAAATAGCTGGCTTATCCTTTCCCTGAAAGAGGACTGTGAGGCCTGAGATCTTGCCTTTTTTTAACTTCTGATTGTAACACTCCCAGGGTTACAGCTGATCAAGGGTGGTGCAAGTCTGGGCCAGTGTTCGGGGAAGCAGGCTGGGAGACTGGAGAGTGTCTGGTTTTTACCACATTTGCAGAAGTATCCTTTGTTACCTTTAATGCCCATTGCTAATTCTGATTTTTGCATGCTTGTGCTGCAATCTTCTGCTAATCCTCAGGAACTTGACCTAGTTTCCACCTTTTTATTTTTTTGTTCGAGGTCAGTGAGTAGCTTTTGACTGGGCTTTGCTGATCTCTCAGACTCCGGCTTATCCCTACCAAGGTTGTTCCCATTCCATAGTAGGAGAACTTTCACTTTGGCATTTGTCTTTTTTCTGAACTGCACCAGTTCAGAAACTTCCAGGGCACCTCACTTAGGTTTAGTGCAAATGCATATGTATGAGTGTGTTAGTCCACCCGCCCATCCCAGCTGTAATTTAGTGGTCACTCTCTTCCAGCCTGCCCCCCACCCTGATGGTTCCTCCTAATGGCTGATGGTCTAGCTGAGTGGAGTTGACTCTGTCCCTTTTCCCCAACACACCAAATTTTACCCGGTTCACCAAAACAGTTGGTAAACTGGCTGTGCTTTCTGAGCTGTTACACATTCCTGTAGACCAGATGGGGCGGTGTGGATGTTGTCCTCCTGCGTGTTCATGAGCTCACCTCATTCGAGGTCCTATTCCCAGCACGGCACACATGTTCCTGTCCCTTTTAACCATCAGACAGGCATTCAGTAGGTCAGTCGTTCTCTATAGACTAGCCCAGAGACTGAAAAGGTGTATAATTTGTAGATTAAATAAAACATGTCACCATCATTTGCATGTCCTTCCAGAAGAGCTGTGACCTTTTTTTTTTTTACTATTCCAGTCATGTGAATTCACCTGGTAAATATTGTCTACGACAGGGTTTCACTCAAAAAATATATGTTAATGTGATGATTGTGTAGACATATATAGTCTTGTTTTTAAGGCTTACTGTGAAACCTCAGTTACCTGAGTTGAAGTATAATGTAAAGATGCCAGAGTAACCATCATGGCCTGGGAGAGGGATGTGGGTGCATCACTGGGCACTACCAAGGTCCATGAGGCAGCCCTCTTGCAGAGGAGAAAAACCAGGTCCCATTTCTTTATTTCCTTATGGAAATTACTCTGAAGGGAATGGTTTAATATTGTTAGCAGGTGACTGTTGTTTGCTATTTATTCCTTTATTATTTATTTATTGTGTTAGAATCACAGAGTCATAGAACGGTTTGTGTTGGAAGGGACCTTAAAGATCATCAAGTCCCACCCCCCTGCCATGGGCAGGGACACCTCCCACTAGCCCAGGTTGCTCAAAGCCTCATCCAGCCTGGCCTTGAACCCCTCCAGGGATGGGGTGTTGATAAAGGATAATTTGATTTTGGGAGGTGATTACATATAAAATGTTTGTTTGGGGTTGTTAATGAAGAATCCCACCGTAATCGTAATGCGACATATAATAAACTTCATTTTAAACAGATATGATAGAAAGGTAGATAAGCATTTGAAGCAGTAAAGAGTTAAACATTTCCTCACTTCTTCACAATCTTTGCTCATTCTTTTGCTGGGAGAGGACTGTCAATCTTGTGTCCTTTAACTTAAATGTAACCTGTGTCTGTACCTCCAGCGTACACTTATTTTTTCTAGAATAATTTTATATAGCAGTGTGAAATGGGCTTCTGTTATATTGGACAATGCAGAATACAAGAATCTGTGCAAAGCATTGTATGAATCTCATCTTTTTTTTTTGCGTGGTTGCTGTACTGGAAAGCCTTGTAGTCTCATCAAGACTTCTAATTTATTGATAGCAGATACATCAGTATTGGCACCTCATCTTTGTTTTTTTTTATTAGAGAAAACTTCTGCATTCATTAAGTTGAGGAAAAAAAAAATATTATTTTCTGTGTTTATAGTTTCTATGGGCACACAATTCTCATCACACCCAGGAGATAATCTTCTGGTTTGGGGTGGTTTTTTAAGCTTCACTGTATTTTTGCAGTTGTATGAGTGCTTAGGACAGTGGGTTAATGGTTAAAATAACCATTTTGTGCATTCCTTTATTATTTTCAGCAACTAGAGAGAAACTTATTTTTTTTATCTTAGTGTGATCAATAAGTTAACAATAGTACTTTTCAATACTTTTTTCTTTACCTTTTGACAAATTCCAATTTTGTGTAATTGTTAATCATACACCTTCAATATGTGGTATTTAATTTAGTATTTTTCTAACTGTTACTCTTGATCCCTACATGGAAGGCTGTGGGGATGTCTTTGGTTCACACGCCTAATGTTTTATGAGATAAATAAGTAATTCCAGCTTTCAAGTCGGTGTGCTACATAATGACCTAGTCATAATTTTTGAATCGACTGTCAGCACATATTAAATCAGAGCATCTATTTGAAACAGTAGTATTTCATAAGCTGCATTTGACAGTTCATTATCTTATCCGTGAGAACTCCTTTCTTCCTTCATTGTGCCTCAAAAACAATATCCTTGCAATTGAACTTTTGGTAAAAGTAAAGGTCACAGCTTTGGAATAAAGTTATATATGGGTATCGCCTGTCTTCTCATTGCAAATGCGAGTAAATCAAAAGTACTGATATGGTAATCTAAATCTACAGTATGTTCTCTTGCATTTTATTGAAACTAAAGGATAAGTTTTATTGACTTTTCAAAACTGTTCTTAGTGAAACTTCCTTGAGAAAGTTTCTTAATAAATCTATTACATTTAACTGTACACTTAGAAAAAAATAACTAAAAAAAAAAAAAAGGAATGGAAGTTAAAGCTATGGCAAATGGATTTTGTATATGTATGTAGGTAGAAGTGGGATGTCTACATAAATTAACCAAGTAAATTATCTTCCATTTTCGTGAAAGGCAGCAGGATTTAGGAATACCTTGTATTTTCCATGCGGTCCACTTCTTTGAGAAGTCTGGGGAAGAAGGGAGTATTTTAGTCAGAAATCCACCTTTTTTTCTTCCCCAGATTTATAATTTTCTCATAGAACAAATGTCAGGAAAGGGACTATCTTAATGTGGAAGACTGATGCCATTTGGTTTCATTCAATTAAAGGAGGCTGGATAACATCTTTGTTTTTGATTATACAAACTGTAGCTAATGTATAATGTAATGAGAGAGATTTCCCAGAAATCCATTTCAATTTTTGAGCTAATTTTGATTTGATATTCCAGTATGCCATATTACTAATATATCAAAAAATCTTTAGGATTCATTATTTTTTAATTGTTTTATTAAGTGTTGCCAAAAGTTAGTCTTTGTAACCTCTTAATGTTTCTAGTAACTTCAAGTTCTGCTTGTAATTCGATGTTATGCAGTTGAAGAATATAGTTAATTGTTTCATACTTTTGTACAAAAGTCTTTATTTGACTTTTGACCTGCTGCAACAAATCGTTCAGTACTTCCCAGAGTTTATAGTCCAATCTTTGAAGTTTATTTCTAATGCAGATTATTAAGGCTTTCTTAGTACTTCTGTGTTGCCAAGGGAATCACAGACCATTTGCTTCTTGAGGAGATTCAGTTTTAAGGAAATTTTTGCATGGATGTTTAAGTGGTTTTTTTCTTTGTGTGTGTGTGTTTTGGTTTTTTAATAGGGCATCTACCTGTGAAAATGAGCATTGCTTTGTAACATTTTGATGAACAGTTGTGTGACATGCAGGGCGTGCACAGAATAACTTTGGCGTGATGATGCACCCAGTCAACTCAAAACAATTCAACTTCAACCCTCACTCCCCCCCTAAAAAACCCCTGAACCTAACAAACATGCTTCTCATCCCTGGCAATAAATATACATTCTGCCCTGTTCCTTAGTGGGTATAAAAAAGGATGAGTGGCGGGATTGTCCTGGTGTTCAGACCATCATTTGAGGAAGAGCCAGCGCTGGGGAAGCCCTTTTCCATGAACTGCAGGTGACCTGGCCTCAGTAGAAAAGCACAAGGCTGTGGGACGAATAGGAGAGTGGGAGAAGTCCAGTACAGGGCTGGCTTCACCTTCAGGGAAATTTTGTTAAGTTTACATTTTCCTTTGCATCCTTTGGCATTGTGCACAGATCTGGGCGTGAGAGGGAAGGGACCAGGCTGCCACTGCCAGAGGGACCTCTGGGTGCCTTTGTGGGGCTGTGGGAACAATGTTCTCTACGGGAACTGTGGTCAGGGTCCAAGTTTTCTGCCTTAATTCCTGACATGGCTTAAACTTCTGCTCGGTTGTTATCTGGTGGGACATGCAGCAAGTGAAATCCTTTGTGGAGTATTTCAACAGCAGGACACGTTATTTTTTATTGAACACCTTAATAGAGGTGACTGGTGTTGCAGTTGGCTGCTATGTATAGATTTTTCTCCCTCTATTACTAAAAATCACTCCTATTTTTCAAAGATAAAATGCAAAACAAAATTCATATTTGACCTTCGTTCCTTTAGTTCGATTCATTCCAAGGACTGCTTTTCCCAAGGAGTTTTCCTGGTCCATTGTGCAGAGCTGAGCTCTCAAGCTGTCCCAGCACAAACTTCCCAGCTTCTTTCCCGTTTCTGCCCTTGCTTTTCCCCACCTGGTAATGCGCCCCTGGGAGACAGCCTGTGCTTTGGGTCCGGACATGGTTTCCTCTCAGTTTGGCAGTACTGATCTCGACGCCAGGTTGCACAGCTTTTCAGAAGTGGCAGGAGTTAGGAGACCGAGGGCCTGATCCTCACCTGGGAAGAGGCATGCTTGGAGGTGGGCGAGGGGCTGCTGGGCTCTCCCAGCCCTCGCAGCATCCTTCCAGGCTCCAAGTCCCAGTCAAATTCTTTATTATTTTTCTGTATTCCATCCTTTTCACTGCTGGGTCATTTATTGTCATTTTGAAACATGGGCAAAATTACTTTCAAACACTGTCTCTTGTTCAGTTCCCTCTTACCTCTTTTTTTTTGTTTGTTTTTTTTTGTACACCTCTATGAGATCTGCTGATGTTGGGTGAACAGCCAGAAAAATAAAAATCAAATTTGATTCTGAGGATCCTCCTTTTCCTTATTTGTTAACTGAAATTTTCCAATTTCATTGGTTTCTCCTTTAGTCCTCATTGGCACTGACCTTATAGAGCCTTAATGAAAGTGATAGTTTTCATTACATCTAGTATTTAGTTACTAAACTGTTCATTACTTTACAGTAAAGGATCTGATATATTACAGACACAACCTCCTACTTCCCCATTAGTGGTGCCTTTATCTACTGAATAGTAGTGTTACCCTCAGGATTTTTTTGAGGGGGGAAAAAAAAATTAAATTGCCTTTTTTTTTTCCTGAAATGAATTTGCATTCTTCTGAGTAAGTGAAAACCGTAGATGAAATCTTGATATTTAATACTGTAAAGCCAGAACCTCATGGCATAAAGTTTAGTATCTAGACCAATATTTAAACTGTTGAGCAACGTTATTGCTCCACTAAACCTCATCGCTTCACGCGTCTCTTTGCAACAACTACTTTTGCCTCAGGCTATAAATGGAAGATGAGATTTTATTATGAGTCTCTTGGATTAGTTACACAGCAACCACTTTGGTTGACATTGGCTTTGATATATGCGAGCAGAACTTTATAGTAATTTTTGCTATGTTGCCATTCTGTAAGTTAATTAACTGATAAGACTCGTCCTCCAGGATTGTATCTTAAAACAGGACAAGGCAAAGGTTGAAAAAGAAATGGAGACAAAGGTCTGATGTGATGAATGATGCAGAAAAGGCAAAATACCAATGCAATATTTTAGAGAATCTCTCAGTTCTGCATCGCCATACAATCTTGATTTATTTGGCTGTGCCATGTCAAACTTGCTCATAGAAACAAATTACTAGGAATTCATGGTGAGCTGTATTTATACTGCTGTTAAGACAAAAGCAAGAGTTAGTTTCACAGGTACAGCACATTTCTATGGAAAGTTCCCTTTCCTTTGGGTTTCTGATGAATTAAAAACCTGCTATTTACTGTTTCTTTGAAATACACACTTAAAATTCCAAATATCGATTCTCTCTTCTGAAAAGGAAATGTGATGTGAATCTTGATGGATTTTCAAAGTATTGAGTTGGTTTTGCATTGAATTTTATTTCCTAAATAACTTATTCTAAAGTGGAAGAAGTAATTACCACTTTGGGAAATTTTGGAAGCCCCTCTGATAACGTTTCCTTGGTTTTAAGGGAAATGGTAGCGCTGAGCATAATTGGCTGTAGTCTTTCTTCCCGCTCCAGAGAAAAAAGGGTCAGATGTTCCTCTGGGCTTCATGTCACCAAGGCTGCCGCAAGTCAGAGTCACTGATGTGCTTCTTAATGACTCCCTCCATGGCTGAGGTGGACCTCCCTCTCCAGAGCTGAGCATAGGTCCTGGTGCTGTGTGTGGACACCAGGGATTTATCAGAGGTGCAGAGGATCTTTGCTCTTACAGGAGGAGGGAGCTGAAGATACTCACGTGTCGCTCAGCCACATTCAAATGAGTCAGGAGAGGCATGCTAAGGACATTTTTTTGGTAGAGAAAATTCTTTAAGAAGTCAGAAAAAATAAACGTAAACTGCTTCTGTAAAAATTTACTCCAAGTTACTTTCTAAAGATGACCTTCCTCTGCTTTAAGTGCTCCTCGATTTCAGCATGATGTTGTCTGATGTTCTCGTGACAGTTGGCAGAAGCCGCCTGTGTCAAGAAAGATTCACACGCAGAGCAATTTTGTGGGAGAAACTGTGCTGAGCCCCAGCAAAGATGAACAAAACTTCACAGGTGAAAAGGGGGAATAAGATGAGAATCAAACTGGTGATTTATTAGAACTAAGATTAAAATAGTTTGTACTGGAAAGACTGTAATATAAGAAAATCTAGTATACTGACACAGTCAGCTCTACTCTGGGCTTAGCTAGGATGAAGTGTATGAGGAATCGCTAAAAATGCTAATAATCTTCCAGCAGGGTGGAAAATATTGCTAGCTGTGATACAGTTTACATTCTGGTGTATTAATGTGTTTTTATTGCATTTGATTGGGTTTTTTTTTTTTGTTAAACTAATCATAAATTATATGATCTGAACCAAGGGTAAAGAAATCACAATAGGGAACTTTTTGTGTCCAAATATTGTATTTGTTATACATGAACGTTCCTATAGTAATCGATCAGTGTTTGGATTGTGTAATTGCTTTAGAAACAAATGCTTGCAAACAAATGCTCCACTTACAGATATTAAAAAGAAGGTGTAATAGAATCCCTTCTTTTCCTATTGAAATAAATGTGCATTTTCCCATTGTTTCGTCAGGAACACAATCTGCTTTATAATTCCCTCTCAATTATAACAATTTGGTGCAAATTTAAGAAGAGTAGCAGCAGCTAAATAGGAAATGTTGTTTCTTTTTTTTTTTTTTTTTTTTTTTGCCTGTAAGAAAGGAAGAAAAGATCAACATAGGAAAAACAACGTACTGTGAGATATCTCCCTTTGCATCTTCTCTGATCTTCTGCCTTGTTTTTAAGAGAATAGAAGAGGAAAGCAAATAGTCCCTCTAGATCTGTTAGCTTCAAAAGAAGAGTAAAAAGGATTGTACTAGCAGTGAGAATGATCTGAACAACAGACGTGAGTGTAATTATTTTTATTATTCTTAAGAGGCAGATTTATTGGAACGCCTTTGCTCACACAAAAAAGGCAATGTGACTCAGGGGAAATACCGATTCTTATGGGAATCTGGGTTTTTTATACGCACTGTATAGAAATATATCCTTCAGTAACTTGGACTTTTAATCTCTTCTGGGGAAGCTGGATTTTTTTTTTGGGTTTGTTTGTGGTTTTTTTTCCTGCTAAAGAAAGGATGCCCTGAGGTAGGGTTTCTGTAAAACACTTTTTTCCCCGCACACTAGGAATGTTTAGGAAGAAGTATAAAAAAGCCTTTCTGTATGTGTAATTTATACATCAGGTATACATGTATGTGACTCCCACACATCAGAGCGTGACTTTGCTCTTACTGGGATTCAAGTCTGCGTACTAAGGTTTCCCACTGGGCAAATCTCCTGACAGGCCCCAAGCATTTGATTTCTCAAGGTTGTGCGTGGGAAATTTTTCACACTCTCTTTCTGCCTCTCTCACCTTTAATCAATGTGCAGTGTCTTTGCTGTCCTTAGTGCTGACCCTTCAGTCTCGAGTACAGTATCTTTATTTTATCTCATGGGGTAGACAATATTGTATGGTGGCTGAAAGATACTTAATTTAGATAACATTAATTATTTAGAGATGCATTTTTATTGGCTTCAGTCAAAGTAGATTTAGTTGTTTTATCAGTTTTAGGCTGGAGTTGAGTAGCCAGACTTGAGACCTCAAAGCATTTGGTTTTCTTATCTGTTCTTTACTGTAGAAAAGTGATGGCTGAAGTGGAAAGTTTCATGCAGGACCATATCTGCAAAATCCATTGGTACTTTAGAAAACTTTAACAGCAGTTTTTATGAGTGGAAGAGAGAAAGGGATGAGGGGGTTTACAAATTTCCATGTTACTACTTTCTGTATTGCAAGTTTTGGACTTTGATAAAGATGACAGGTCTGTATGCTGTAAAACACCAGGATTGTCTGAGTTCTGGAAAAGCATATTTAATCGAAAATAAAAATAAATAGAGGAGACCACATTCCAATATACTTTACACCAGTCCAAATCTGCATGTCTTTGCTTGTGTGCCATGGTATAAACAGCATTATGGAGGGAGAACTGCCAGGGAGGAACTGATAATTTGAGATGTATTTGTTTGTTCTCCCCTAAACATTAGCTGTGTGGCCAGGCAGTGAGCAAATACAAATTTTGGAGAAAATGGGATGAATCCACCCCGTTGGACAGCAGGCTGCCCCACAGCTCCTTTTTGTAGTGAGATGTGTGCAGTGGCATTTGTGCTGCCTTACTTGGGGCTTGGAGCACGTCTGGTGGGATGGGGTTTGGGCATTGGCAGCAGAATTCACTGGGGGAGGGGGAGAACAGGTGGGTGAGAGTGGGAGGCATCAGGATAAGTTAAAAAGTTGTCAAAGGACCCGTGTATTCCACAGTGGTTTAGTTGCTGGTCCCTGACCGGCCAAGAGCAGCAAGGGGTTCTGAATGGTGACATGAGAAGAGGCAAAACTGGGGTGGAGCTGGGGAGTGGGGAGCTGAGGGGGAAGGAGAAGTGAAGATCCTTCGGTGTTACCTTGGACCACAGTGTTTTAAATATTGGGGAGCTGTAAATATGGCAGTGTGTTAGAGTTATGTTCTGGGTTTCGTATCTGCTCTTCACTGTGAAGGGACAGATGGAGTGAAATGGCAGAGTGCCTGCCTTCCAGAGCAAGATTTTCAAATGTCCTTTCCTAAACCAACATGATGCAATGTTTTCTAATGTCCAGTTATCTAAAAGATTATAAAAGTGGATACTTTTATAAAACCCAATTCCAAAAAATTCAGACTGAAATGGACATTTGTCTGGACAAATGGCTGGGTTTGCCACGTGGGTTGGCTGTAGTGTTGAGCTGTCTACTGCTGTCGTGAAAGATGACCATGGGGTGCTACCAAAAAACTGGACCTGGCTGGAATAACGTAGGTGGTATTAGATTTTCAGTTCATCCAACTATCACTATAACACTGGCCTGTGAATATATAACTGAGGCAGAGCTTTCAGAAGACAGTCAGTGCTTTCTTGGTCAGCTGAGTGATTTTTCCAATTTGAATTACTAGAAACACTGTAAACCTTGTGTTTGTTTTCCATTTTCTCTCCCTTGTGTTATTTGGCATCTTTGATTCTCTTTATTTACTGTAGTCTCAGTGTCTGTATATATAATAGGATGTGCTAGTTTTATTTTCAAGTTGTGCAAGAAATAATTCATCTTAAGTATGACTTGATGATAGGTGCTACAAATAAATTGAACTTGAATAATTTTAGTAATTGTGGGTCACAGAGGAAAAAAGGAAGCATAGTTTTGTATTTTGTTGTGTTCTCTGACAGGAGCAGAAGCATAATTTCTGACGATTAATTTCTATCAGTAATAATCTACATAAATTTTAATAGAAAATGAAAGAAAAGCCATTCAAAACCTATAATAAAGTTTTTTTTTAAAAAAAGGAAAAATTGTGAAATATTCTTAGACTGATTGCATAATGTAGAAGCACTCAGGTTGCAGTTATTCTCTGGCCAAACTGAATTCGAAACAGTAAAAAATCATATTATTTTGTCTTTTTAGCCAGGCAGAGTGTGAGCGACTTGCAATAACAAAACACTTGCATTAAAATGAAAATGGTGTTAGACATTAATGTATCAATCCTGTGTTCTGCATGCAGTGTGTGGGTGAGAGGAGGAATGGGCTTTATAGGAATATATTTCTCTCCTACTTCTCCTTAAACAATGGGCAGTCTTGGCTCAGAGATGAGGGTGAATTAAAACATCAAGTCACACAGCTTGGGAAAATTGACATGTACAGCTCAATTCTTTCCGTGATTTAAATCATATATTCCCAACCAAGTAATCGATAACCTCGTCTGTAAGTATCAAAGAAAAATTGTTCTCTAAGAAGTTACTTTAAAATGGAACAGAGGTGAGTCCAGTTGAAGGCACTGAATGACAGAAGTCAGCCTGCACTGATTTTACTGGTTTTAATGTGCAGCCCTGGACATGATTAATCCCTTTCAGCCGAACGGGTCTGTTCTCGTGCTCGCGCTGCGGTGTTGGCCGAGAGACTCTGAGCCATGAAGAGTCAATGGTGCGGGAAGGATGTGTGCCTCTGGCATACAGACACTGTGTACAGACCTCTTTATCCCTTCCCGTCTGGTGAATGCCGATGACCTGTAGCCGCAGGGTTGCTCTACGGTTGGGTCGGACACGTGCACATGGGGACAGCTGCCCCGATGGAGGCATGGCTGTGGCTGCTCTGGAGGTGGCTCCCACCAGCCTGGTCCCCAGAAAGCTGCAGCTGGGGCTCCTCTTCTTCTGAGGCTCCTGTGCCTAGATTAACCTTTTTCCCCCCATACATGTCTCATTGTGGGAAGGCTGCAGAGAGGAGCTAACCCAAAGAGCAGCTAAAACATGGACCTTTAACTTGAGAAGGATCTTCACAGTTTTGCATGCTTTTTTTCCTTCGCTTCTAATTCCATCCCAAACTTCTCCCTTTCCCTGTTACTGTCTCTTCTCCATGCTGATGCTCTGTATCCAACTTTTCTACCCAATTCTTCCCGGACCCCTTTTTATGAAAATAATTTCAGTTGCTTTACTTTATCTTTTTTGGTTGATATTTACTGTCTTTATTGCTTCCCAACCTCATCTCAGGCTCTTCTTGTTTGTTTATAGAGCAGGTTGGTTGGGGTCTGTGTTTATGCAGCGCTCTGTTTGCTCGGTGCCATTTGTTAGCTCTTTAGCACTACTGTCAATAGCATTAACAGTTACAAAATCAGAAACTGGTGATCTCGGAGCCACTTTCCCTGCTGCATAACTAGTTGTTCCAGCTCTGCCTCTTATTTTTACTAGATTTGTGTCTGCGATGTCCTTCCCGGCATCGTTTGTTCTTTTCCTCAGACTTATTTTTAATGGTTATCTTACGGTTTCCTTTTCTAAGTCCAGACTTTGGACACACTTCACTGCTGCATCCAAGGGGGCTGTCACAGTGATGAAGTGTGTATTTGTGTCCTTAGAGAATCAGGACCTTAGACTTAAACCTGAGTCTTAGCAGAGCCTTATCTTACGTCATCTATTATGTCTGCTTCTGGTCTCCTTCTGTAATTAGGGGTTGCATTAACATACCAAGAATAATGTAAATGTTCCACCTGGAATTTTGGAGAAACTCATTGTAAGTATGAAGGAGAATCAATATAGAAGATAAATGAGGTCATCATGAGTTGTGAGACAGTACTTATAGTCCGCATTCTGGATCCTTAAAGTTATTTTCTATTTTTTTTTCTAACGTGTTATCCCTGAACTCCTTTTTCACTTATCATAGGGATACGTGTACAAAAGGATATGTTATCTTGCTGCATTGAGGGGTAATGAGAATAATTGTGCAACCCAAAATGGGCATTTTTCTGAATAGTGAGAAGGCAAACAGATACATTAAAATGGTTCCTTTGACTTTACATGCTGGCTTTGATTTTTCCCGTATTCTTAGAATTGAAGCCAGAGAAGATTATTACATCATTGTGTCTACACCTCTTGAGCGTTAGACCTCTTGTCTAGCCCTATAGGTCATCCCGTTGTTCTATATTAAGTCCAGCCGTTTGATTTACACTACTGCATAGATTTAGTTTTAGTGTTTGGCCTGAGAGTACCTCTCTGGAATTATCAGTCTTTGTTTTCAGATGTTCTAATGACATTTAATTCCAGAGTTTTGAACCCACTAATTTAGGTTTTCCAAATTGAAGTGCCACGGTACAATATAATTTTACTGGTTGGTAGTTGATGTTCTCACTCTTCAGCTTTTTACCCTTTGGAAACTGTTGAAATGCTTTTTTAAAAGAGAATTGATTATAACTTTGGTAAATGAATATGATTACCAAGACTGACTGTAATTGGATTTTTACTTAAGAGGAACTGTATTTATGTTATCTTTCCTTACTGGATGCAGTGCTATGCCTGTAATATTTCTTTCTCATTACACTCCTTTGTTAGGAACATCTGTAGTGCTCTTAAGTCAGGCATGTGCTTAACTGAGAGCACTTGAGTTCCCCCAGTTTGATGCTGACCTGCTTCTCTGGTGATGTGATGTCACCTAAGGATACATTCAGTGCCTCTGCAATTTGACAGCGTGCAAACATTTGATTTCACCATGTAAAAGTTTACAGAAGAAGTGTCTGCTATTTACATTTAATTTAAGATAGATGTAGTTAAAGAATATAGCTTCCATATGCTTCTGCATGCCATATGCTAAGATGATGGCATGCAAACATACTCTCGTGGGTGTAAATATAAAACCAGAAGACAGTTGTACTGAATATACCATTGGCAGTCCTTGTTCAGTATCCCAGCAGAGCCCCATAGCAGCTGAAGGGGAAATTTCCTCCCCAAACCGTCCATTTAACACTCGATTTCTGCCTTGAAGCAAAGCAGTTGCATCTGCAGCTATTTTCATTGCTCGTATTAAACCCCAACTTTTGTTGACACCTTAATGTCTCTTAAGTCATTCCATCCGTGCCCTGAAAAAGATACATTTTTTCTTTAGGATTTTAGACCTGGTTATGTTTCAGTTTAATTCACGATCTTGTTTTTATCATTACGAGAGAAGATGTACTTTTTGGGGGGGCAGCCATTGTTTTATATCAGTGCATTGAATTGTCATCCTGGAGCTTGGCCCCAAGTGTTTGATTGCAGTTTGGTGGCGTTGCCTGGTGGTAATAAAAAATAATAGCAGGGGTTCAAAAGGAAATCCTGCATTTCCCCTCTGCGTGGGAATCAATATTATAATTCGAAACCCTTTATCTGGCAATGTCCTGTTATTTGCTATTTCTCTTTGTGTTTGTGTCCATTTTAAATGCTGCAGAGATGGTAGAAATCATACATTATGTCTAGGAGGGATTTATTGTTTCTTTTTGTGATTTTTTTTTTTTTTCCTCAGTGCATAGGGCTGCAAATGGACTGCATTTGCCCTCCGGTGGTATCCCACGTGAAAAAAAAAGAGATGTTGACATAGCAGAAATGGCTTTGCGGTATGAGTTTATTTAAAACCATTGTGACAGAACTGAGGATTACAGACAAATATTTTTTATGCAACATAAACCACACATGAGCCAAACCAATCAGTAGTTTGAAACCACCGAGGATAAATAATTTCACTAACTTTCCTGAAAGTGCACTGAAAACAAGTTTGTCTCATTCTGTTTCTACAAGTATTTGAAAATATTTTTCTCTTATAAGTTAAAGGTAACTTAACTGGGAAATAAGTCTGCAGCAGGCAGAAACGGGGTGACGAGCTCCTGTCCAAACCACAGGAGTGGATCTGGCAGCTCTGCTGCTTCCTGCCTGGCCCTTCTCAACCCAGCGAAATGCCCTAATGGAGGTTTGGTTTATTATTCAATTCATTTTAGCAGTTCATG
Organism: Pterocles gutturalis; assembly: GCF_000699245.1. Taxonomy (NCBI): domain Eukaryota; kingdom Metazoa; phylum Chordata; class Aves; order Pterocliformes; family Pteroclidae; genus Pterocles; species Pterocles gutturalis. The sequence continues at coordinate 6,167 of NW_010104101.1, read as the reverse complement.
CTGCTCACCTCAAACCTAGCGTAAGCATGGAGCAGAGATCTGCCGTTTCTTATGACTGACGTGCTGTAAAGATCAGGCGCGTTAAGCTCAGGCTTTTGAAGATAATTGATCTCAAGCTGAACAAGTCCTGCACTGACATCATCTTGGAAGATGCTTGCAGACTCTGGAGTGGCAGTGAATGGCCTCCTAATGTGACTGAAATGGATCGTACGGCTTAGGTCCACCCGAGGAGGGGTGGGGTTTGGTGTGTAGGGGTACCAGCTGTGCCTGGCCGGCATTTTATTTTGTGTGTGTGCAACAAGAAATGCCCGCTCTGCCGGCAAAGCAACACAGCTGCCAGTTGGGTCACCAGAAAGGTTTTCTCCTGGGCCCTCCAGCTCAGTGATAACACCGTTGGCATTGATAAGTGCAGAAGTCCAGGAGAAGGGGAAGCAAGCAGAATGTTTGCTCTTTAGGCAGTATTTTAGGCATCAAAAGAAGCCTTTTGGGTTCCTTGCTCTTTGGCCGCTGCCTTCTCTCCTTGCTGACACTGCGGCTTTGTTGCTCGGTCAGGAATGACCTGATTGAGTTACCAGGATCTGCACTTATTCCTAAAGTAGAGAAGAGAAGCAATTCTGTGTTTTTAACCACCTGCCTGTCCCTAGTCACCTTGTAGGAGATCCTCCTCCTCTCCACCTTTAGGTCTTATGTCTCTTACTAGACTGTCCATTATATTTTCTTCTTTTCAAGTCTCTGCGCTTACACATGTATAATCCACTATATTATTTGTTGTTTTAGTTTGACTTTTCTCTACCCATTTTTACTATTGCCGCTAATTTCTTTAAGCTCCATGATCTCTGTCAAATACTTGCCCTGATCTCGTATGTCCTTATGTACCCATTACTTCTAGCATCTAAATAGCCTCAGTGAGCTCAGTGAATTATTTGTGTGCTTAAAATTAAAGACATTTGTGCAGAAGTTCGGGCCATTAGATATTAACTTGTTGCAGCGTGGAGCATCTGATTTAACACTGATATTTAGAAGGTCCGTCACTTGTGTTGCCATTAATAAATGTCAGGAGTGAATTGTGGTCTTCTGTCAAATGTTAGTAAACATTGCAACGTGCTGGTTTATTATGCAGTTGCAAATATTGCTTCTTGGGGCTGGCAGCGTAGGATATTGTTCACTTCCCTGCAGATGCTACCGGTTATAGCGATGCTGAGAAGCTGGTTTGCATACCCTTGGCCATGCTTCACGTGGACATGTTTGTGTTGCCAAATCTTTGGTGTCCTTGCTGAAGGTAATGAGGCTACACAGAGCATCAGAGTCTATTACTTGTTTAACCTCCTGAAGAGGGCAATTACACCGCTTCCCTGTACAGAGCGGTGACCTCTGTCCTCGCGCTCTTGTAATTGAGAAGGGGAATGTCTCAGAGTTTCTGACTGCCAGAGTTGAGAGATAGGAAGGGTCACAAGGATTGAAAGTGAAAGGCAAGGATCAGCAATTTAGAGGTAGTTATTAATATGCTGATTTACTGTCACTTGAGTCTAAAGAGACTTTTAACAATTGCTTGCCTTTTGCATGCTCTTCAAAATCCTGATTTTTTCCTTAGAAATCTAATTACATTTTAATAAGATTTTTTTTTTTTGTTTCCAGGTGGTTGCCAACCCATCCCTTGCTCCCATATAGCACTGTAGTTGAAAATCAAAAATCATGTGTATTTATTGCAAAGTTACACCCCAGTAAATCCTTTAACTGTAAGAAAACAGAGAGTTATTTTTCCCTTTTTCTTCATGCACTCTTAGTTACACTAAGTGCTGGCGACAAGGAAAAATATATGCAGCTGCAAAAACCTGAATTATTTAGGTATCTCCATAAAATAATATCACAGGTTGTTGAAGTTAAATAATAAAATCTGGATTAAATAATTTCATCTTCTGTAGCTTTATGATACACTGCGTGGACTTGCCTGAAATCAGAGAGCCTGACATGACTAAACTCCTGGGGCCAAATTCAATTCCTGACTCTGTCCTTGACTTTCTTACTTTAATGAAGCCACGACCTATCTTTGCTTTGGTTAACCTACTATGTAGGATATAAATAGCCTATAATCTTGGAGATTTTGTGAGAATTAATTATTATTAATGAAATGAAAGACTCCACAATGTGCAGGCTATTTTTATTTATTATAATTACTTATTATTAATTCACTGAAACTTTAGCGAGTTTTATTATAGGCTCCCTGTGACTCAGATTCGTACATTAATACTTTTGTCCTCTACCATGGCCATACAGTGCCATTATCCACCCTGGAAATTTAATCACTATGGTGCAAAAAAAGGACAGGGGTGTTGAAGGAAAATCCTAAAATAGAACTGGGGGGAAATCAGTGCGTCTAAGCCCTGGGCTGTGCTCTTGCAAACCCCGTTTGACTCTTGCCTGGCCCCAATGAGCCCTATGTCCAAATTCAGAGAGCTCAGCCCCAGCCCGGCTCTGTGCCTGCTGTTTCCTATTGCCACAGCCCAGTCTTAGAGACCTGCCAAAGTGCTGGGCAGGGCACCGGAGAAGTTCATTGTGTTTGCGCGTGGGCTGCAGCCTCGCCAGTGCTGCGTGTGCAGGTAAAGCTCGGTATGTGCGCAGGGGCTCTGCCGCTGCCTGCGTGCAAAAGCACTTCAGGTGGGATGGAACTTGGCAGAGAGACACTGTCCTCGCCCGAGACATATAGAGCAGTTGTATTTTGTGGGGTTTTTTTCCTGCTAATGGATCCATTCAGTAGTGCTTTTTTTTTTTTTTTCTGCTTTAAAGCGGTTTCAGTTCCATGCATGTGCATCACAGCTTGGGAATCCTGACTTTGACCAAATCTGTTTTATGGCACATAGCCACATTATTATATCCTTTCTTGTTTGGACGTAGAATGTATCATTGGTTAAGTTGTTGTCCCAACCTTTAAAATGACTGTCTCCTTGAGAATATTAAATTTATGTCATCATTTCAATAACACACTGCTCAGAGAAGAATGTCTTCATGGTTTTGTGAAGCTTCCAGCCCATCTTTGAGTGATGCGTGAATAATGGCCTAAAAATAAATCAGCTTTATCCTGTTAACCTGGGAGAGTGAATCTCACATGGAACACAAGTACTGACTGCATAGAGTGTAGTACAATATATATCAGAATATAGAGATTTCTGTACCTTTATTTTTCAGCTGTTACGTGCCTGTCGGAGCACAACGACTCTGCCGATGTCGGTGACTGCATGCAGTGGGCAGGAGCTATGCCGCCTCTTGTACAGGAGTGTCTTGTTCCCTGCAGAGATGACTGCACGTTTACCCCCTGGTCTAAATTTACAGCATGCTCCTTTGACTGTGAATCAACCAGAAGCAGGAGACGGTCACTCACAGGTACAATCTTTTATAGTACTGCTCTGATGGTGACGCTTGTGAATAACACTTCTCAGATGTTGGTGGACTGATGTTGAGGTTTTGGGAAAATCCAGACAGAGTAGCGGTTGTCTTTAATTGATCTGATACTGATCATTGCCTGCTTTATGTGCAAACATTTTGGTATAAGAATAGTGCAGAAAAATGTGGTGGTGGAAAACCATTTTTAGACATAAACCAAATAAACCAGTGACTATGCATTGTGCAAGTTTATCTGACCTGTTACGCTGGGAAGCATGCAGCAAGTGTGTACATGAGAATAAAAATCAGTGTGATTTTCTGTTTAAGACTGTTGAAATCTGTATGAAGTTTAAAACTGGGAGTTTTGTGCTCAGCACCATCCAGTAGTTCAACTGGGCAAATTAATACCATGAATAAAGTAAAAACAGTGTCATTAAACAGTTTTGGTTGATCTTTTCTATGTCTTCTTTAAACACTCTAGTTCAAACCATTTCATGGAGCAGTCTCCCATACTTGTGGTCATGGTTTGTTATTATATTATTTGAATGCTTACGAAACTGAAAAGCTTTAAAACTCTGTAACACTAATAGTTTGGAACTGCTTGTTTTGTAAGGAATTGTCTTCCCCCCCATATGAACAGCTAAATTAAATCAAAATGAATTATTCTGTTTTCAGAGGGTTTACAAGAAATTTACTGTTATTGTTATCCTGAACTCTCACATCTTTTCATATTTCTGTGTTGTGTTTGAGAGCTGTGGTGTAGCTGGCTTGAGTTTGCTCTGTTAATAGAGGTGAAGCTCCAAAGACTTCTACTATGGAGTAAAATACGAACATTGCTGTAAAAATATCTGCTGCGATAATGCTTGGGAACGGAATGGCAACAAAGTATGGTGGCTACCACTGCTCCTTTCTTCTAGACTCACTTGTACCTGGCTGCATGGCTGTCTTGTTATTCAGTTTGTTACTGCTGGAATGATGCAAGTTTCTAGTAACCAACAATTACAGTGTACAGACATAATGGCTTCAAGCTGGCATTCGTCAATATGGCTCATTAAATGATAAAGAGTTCTCTTTTACATAAAAATCATTATTATACAATGCTCTATTGTTTCTGCCAAAGAGCATATTCTAAAATGTTCTCTATATCAATGCCTGTGTGTTTACAGTAGTAAGAATAATAGGTGCTTGATCTTATAAAAAATATGAAAGAATTAAGTGAATACTTACTTCCAGGTAGTTTTAAATCCAGATTTTCTTTATGAACATCTGTGCAAGTCATAAAACGGTATGGTCTTACCTATCCTTTTTCTTACTCTGCTCTACATCAGACATAGATCCTTTCAAGTACATGGACCAAAAATGGTTTCTGATATTCAGGTTTTGATGGCTTGTCTCCTCTCTTGTGACCAAACACCACCAGTCTCTCCCATACGACCTTGCTGAGTTCCTTTCCTCCTGCCGGGAAGGAGTTTGTAGTGTCAGCCTGCTCCCAGCAAAGGTGTCCTGAAAAGCAAGCGGTGAACATGCAGCGGGTGTCCCAGGTGGTGCTGAGGTGGGGACAGCCCAGCACCCAAGAGAGCAGCGGGGAAGGACCAAATCAGACATAGGTTTGGGTTTGACCGCAGTTCAAAAGGAGAGGTTGATGAGATTAGTGGTGACCTGTCTTTGCATAAAACTTCATGAGAATTGGAGCTGGCCAAAAGTCTCAAAAAAAATCTCATCCGTGTGAACTCAGTCCAAAGATAAAGCGCTGTTTGGGAAGTACTTCATGGTGTTAAGACCCCTTCATCCATTTGTGTTTCACCTTTCTCTAAGTGTGCATGAGCTGCACCTCCTTGTTCTGCACCGTGTATTTCTATGCTCAAGTGAATGCTTCGGCTTCATTGTAAGAGTTCATTAACAGTGTCATTTAGAGGGAATCTGCTAATTGTTTGCGAAGTATTTGCTTGCCTCCCACTCAGTTTTTAATAGTATTGTTCATTTTACTTTGTAAGTAATCATAGGCTCTACATATAAAACCAGTCATTACTTAAGTGAAAGACATATTACAGAACATATCAAAATTAAAAGTCATTATAATGAAAACACAGTTTTTAGGTAAGTCTTCAGTTAACTGATAGAGTTAATTCACTGTACTATGGATACAATGTATTTTCTGTAGGAAGGTGTATTTTTTAATGTTTCATATGGTTTGTATGTACAGTATGTGGTATCTGCTAATATTTGATGTATATAATATTAGCATTTAAAAAAGAAAATACTATTTAATTGAAGGTCTTACATCCCTGAAAATTTTGGAGCTGGTATTTTTAATAGTAATTTTTAAGGCAGTCTGTGAAGGTGGTAAAAATATCACCATCATTAATTCTAAAACTACTTCTTTGTGAAGAGTGTGGGATGAATGTTACTTTTGCCCTCAAAACAGGGCTTTCATAGCAACTTCATTAGAGAGAAGATTCCTGCAAAACAGATGGCAGGGCAAGTTGGGAAAAAAGTGCCGTATAAGTGTGAGATTATTAGCATCCTTACCTGTGGCTTATGTGCTTCATATACTAATGGCAAAACATCAGCAAGTCCCAAATTCCCATGTTTACTAGTACAATGCAGAACACATAGCTCTATGTATACACTGAGTTTGTGGCTTCTGTCGGCTCATCAAACATAAAATGCTGGAAATGCCACTAGAGAGCTCCTGGTCTATTTAAAGCCTTTTAAAAGAGTTTCCTTGAAGTATGTGGAGTTGTACCTCTTACACCTTACCTGAATTTGCTCACAAATATGTATATATA
>NW_010104100.1:1515-2629 GCF_000699245.1 Pterocles gutturalis | reverse complement strand
AGAGGAGAGGAGAGGAGAGGAGAGGAGGTGCCCAGGGGGTCTCCTGACCCGTCCCCTCTCATTCCCACCACTCCTGGGGCCCTGGGAGAGCAGGTCCAGCTCTTGCCCCCCGCTGCGGGCAGGGTGCAGGCAGCAGTGCCGCTTTGGGGACTGTCACCTCTCCCTTTCGTCCTTGCTGCCATGCGCCTGCGACGTGAACCCTCCGGGGACATTGAGCAATCCCTGTCTGCAGACGGATGGAAAATCCCACTGGGGATGCGCTGCAGCGCTGTGTCCCACGTAGTGGCCGGGGACACAGGGGACAGCCGGTGCCCAGCTACAGGGTCCCCAGAAACATCTCCCTCCCCTGAACTGTCCCCCAGCCAGGCAGGAACAGGGACGGGGAGATGACACCATGATGTGAAACTCCCGTGGCTGTGGCAGGGAACCATCTCTGCCCACAGGGGTGTGGATGGTGCCATCCCCCCACCCCTGTCACCCCCATCCTGGGGCAGAGGCCACGGTCTGGGCAACGGCCAAGCAGTGCCTGTCCCCACATGTCCCCACAGCACATGGCCATTGGGGACAATTGTTCTATTTGTGCAAAGGCCACGGGGTCCCTTGTCCCTTTTGCAACCCTTGGTGGTGGCAGCTTTCCCACTGCCCCCACGTGTCCCATCCAGGTGCCCAAGCTGCCACCTGGCCTCTCCTCCCCAAATCTGTCCCCTCTGCCCCTCTTGTCCCTTCCCGGGTGCCCCTGGCATCTCTGGGTGTCCTGCCGTGGGTGCCACCACTGCGCCCAGCTGTGTGGGTGCTGCTGGCCCTGTGCAGGCACCAGACGGGAGCTTGGCCACCTTGTGGGTCTGGGTCACTGCGGAGCTGCTGGGAGGTGTGGGGACATCGCAGAGTTCTGGGGCAGAGGGACATTGGGGACACTCTGCCTCCCTTGTTTTGGCTTTGGCGTCACCCTCTGACGCAGCGCTCGGGGCAGCGGGTCAGGGCATTACGGGGGCTCTGCAGCCCCACGTCACTCCCCAAATCCCTGTTCTTGGGACATGAATCATTCCCTAACCCTCCCCAAGACTCCAGGGTCCCCATCAGCTAAAAACAGGGCCCCCCCCACCCCGCTGGGAGA
>NW_010104100.1:0-1448 GCF_000699245.1 Pterocles gutturalis | reverse complement strand
GCATGGCTGGGGCTGGGCTGAGCTGAAATGAGGCACCAACCTTGGTTGGGGCCTGGGGGGGGGTGCACTCGGGTACATTGGGGTCCCTGGGAGGGGCAATGACATCCATGGGTCTCTGTGGCCACAGACCCAGCGTTTGGGCAAGCCTCCCCCTGACCTGCCGTCCTCCTGGGGAGCCCATCACCAGCCATGGCTCAGAGCAGGGAAGATGCCACCACAGGTGCCCTCAAGTGTCCCTGTGTCATCCCTGGCACCTCGTGCTGTCACATCCCCCTGTGCCACCCCCGAGAAGCAGGAGGACTCAGATGCCACAGCCCCGGGTCACTGAGCAGAGCCCTGCCCGGGGCTGTCCCTGGCCCTGCTGCCTTGGGGACAGCTGGAGATCCTGGGTCAGGGATGTCCCCATGGGCTGAGAACGTGCCTGGGGAGGGAACACATGTCCCAGGGAGTTGTGGCATCGAGTCTCCTCCAAGGGGCTGGCCGGGGTGACACCTTCCCTCGTGTCCCCATACCTGCCCACATGTCCCCAGGGGGAAGGACATCTCCCAGCAGAGGTTGCCAGCTGTCACTAGTGGCTGCAGACCAATGTGTCCCCCATGAACCCCATGGTGACACTCCAGACTTAGGGTGGCTGCAGCCCACCCTGGGGTGACACTAGGGCATCCCTGCACATCCAGGAAGCTCCGTGGTGGCCCAGGTGGCCCAAAAGCACGGGGCTGGCAGCACCTGCACACCTCGGTGCAGTGCTGGGTCCCACGGCAGGACACCCAGAAACACTGGGGACACCCTGGAAGGGACAAGAGGGATGGAGGGGACGGGCCAGGGGAGCAGAGGATGGGAAGCAGCGCGGGCACCTGGATGGGACACGTGGGGAAGTGTGGGAGAGCTGCCACCACCAAGGGTTGCAAAAGGGACAAGAGATCTTGCAGCCTTTCCCGAAATAGAACAATCTTCCTGATTGCCACACGCCACAGGGACACAGGGGACAGCCACTGCCGGCCATTGCCCCAGCTGTGGCCTCTGCCCCAGGATGGGGGCAGGCAGCAGAGGTGGTGGCCCCATCCCTGTGTCTCCATGGGATCAACGTCTCCATGCCGTGGGAGCTTTCCAATGTGGTGTTTAGTCCCATCCCTGTCCCCATCCCGTGTCCCCAGGATGCCACATGAGACCCCCCCATGGCTGTGCATCCCAGTGAGATTTTCAACACCAGTGTCTGCCACCGCCTCCAAGCCAGCAGTCGCAGACGAGGGTTGCTCAATGTCCCCGGAGGTTTCACGTCGCAGGCGCATGGCAGCAGGGAGAGGGGAGAGGTGACAGTCCCCAAAGCGGCACTGCTGCCTGCACCCTGCCCACACGGGGGGCAAGACATGGACCCGCTCTCCCAGGGCCCCAGCAGTGGTGGGGTGGGATGGGTCAGGAGACCCCCCGGGCACCTCCCCTCCTCGCCG
>NW_010104099.1:0-846 GCF_000699245.1 Pterocles gutturalis | reverse complement strand
GTTCTGGGCATCAGCCATCCCACTGATCCATCTGGTTTGATGTATCCTGGTTCTGGGCATCAGCCATCCCACTGATCCATCTGGTTTGATGTATCCTGCTTACAAATACCAGTCTCCATTTGGAGTTTGTTTGCCAAAGGACAATGTGAAAGAGATCCAAGCACTGTACGGTACATTCTGTGTACCTCTTAAAGAACAGTCTACTTAGCATGAAATGAAAAGAATTTCAGGCTGTTTCTGTCTCTTTTGATGCTGTTCCAGTGCTGATAAAAGTAATTCTCTTCTTCAGAGATGGATAAAGTTTACACTCCCTCTGTCATCCAATGTGCTAATCTTGACTCAAGAAATATTTCTAGATATTTTGCATGGTTTCCTCATTTTGCACAGTTTCTCAATGTTTTGTACAGTTTCATTTTGGAACAGCTGAAATCTGAGTTTCTTTGTTGGCAATAAGCTTTTGGAAGAGATGAAAACTGTATGTTTTCTTAAGACTTTGTTCTCTAGCTGTGATAAAGGAGATGAACGCTTTTTTTTCCACCAAACAGGTTAAATCATGACTGCACTGAACTCAGTCATAAATTCCTTTATATCTGGGAGAAGACTCTGCCTTCAAAGGATTACAGTATCTTGACTAAAAACCACTCTGAGAGGTTCGGAGCCACGGGACAGATGATCATCCCCCTTTGAAAGCAAGGCCACAGTTTGACTCGGACTTGTTACCTCCTGAGCAGACATTTCAGGGGCTGGGGACGGTGAAGAGGGATGCCTGCCCTTTCTGTGAGAGCATCACTCAAATTATCACTTAGAAGAGGGTGGCCAATGATTGGATTTGTTTCAGCTCCAGTT
>NW_010104098.1:0-7692 GCF_000699245.1 Pterocles gutturalis | reverse complement strand
TTAATTAAATTAAAATAATAAAAAATATTTATTAAAATAGAGAAAACAAAATTAAAAGTGCAGCTGGGATTTTTAGTGAATAAATAATTTTAATAATTCTAACCATTTTTTTTTTAAACTTAAGCTGTTCTATTTAAAAAAAAAAAAACAAACAACCCTTCATCCATTTTTACCAGTGAATTTTTTTCCACGAATACGCTTTGCACTCCTCCAGCCTCCCCCCAAGGGAAGGCAGCCAAAGCCTTGCTGCAGACAGCAGTTGTCAAGACAGTCTCTGATTTAAATAGGGGCTCGGTCATTTAATGCTTTACAGATGGCAAACAGCACGTTACCTTGCACAGGCAGATAAGCTGGCAGATGCTGCCCACAGCGGGCAGGCTGCCCGACCACGCTCGACGCAGGGCACCCAGCACCTGCTGAGGACCAAGATCTGCTTCTCCTGGGGGACCTCTCCTGTGCATCCCAGCTCTCCGTCTTCGCAGTTGTGTAGAGTCACAGGATGGTTTGGGTTGGAAAGGACCTTAAAGATCATCCAGTCCCACCCCCTGCCATGGGCAGGGACACCTCCCACCAGCCCAGGTTGCCCAAAGCCTCATCCAGCCTGGCCTTGAACCCCTCCAGGGATGGGGCATCCACAGCTTCTCTGGGCAACCTGGGCCACTGCCTCACCCCCTGCACAGGAAAACATTTCTTCCTGATATCTCATCTCAATCTCCCGTCTTTCAGCTTAAACCATTACCAGGATGTCAACACCTGTCAGTGCCTTTTGTAACTACAACTAAAAAAAAAAAAAAAAAAGAGTAGATGAAATATCTGCGGAGAAGTTTGATGGAGCAAAAAGAGCATCAGCACAATAGCGGGTGTCAGTCTGCCAGAGTATTTCTGGAAAAGGGGAAAAAGCACAGAGTGTTCATATCAGAGATGTTTTGATCATAACTCCCCCCCCATGATGACTGTGCAGTTACAGCTAAGGATTACTCAAAGGTATTATTAAAAATGACCATGGGGGGAAAAAAAAAAGAAAAAAAAGAAAATATAAGGTAGACCAGCACCTTCTGTCAGGTCAGGTACTGAGATCTCCACCTTCATAAAATAATCACGCTGTATTCATGAAATGCTGAATCTAACGAGCGTGTGTGTGTGGCTGGAGTTTGCCACCGTTGGGCATTCACTTTAAAGCATTTATATTCTTTTTTTTCCAGATGATATGCAAGGTTCTCTGTCTTTGGGCTCCTCTGTCAGAAACTAAATCCCCTTTTTCACTTGCAATACTCCGCCAACACGCAGTCCTCTGTCTGAACATTCCTTTCAACTCCACCTGGATGTCTTCAAACCTCCCCCAGGTGCTCTTCAAGAGGAACGGTTCGCATGGAGCAGCTTTGCCCACGGTTTCGCTTCTGTCTGGGAGATGGGGTATCCCAGCAGGTTCCCAAGGATGCTGCTGCATCTCTGCATCCCACACGAGGAACTAGACCTGCAGACGTACGAGGCTGTGTGGTCCGTTTCTGAAAAACTGGGAAGTTCATCTTCCTTTGCCCATTGTACAAGCTTCAAGGTCTCCAAATGAAGCCATTTGAGCTGCTCCTCAGCTCTCTCAGGAGTCTTCCAGCCAACGCAGGCTCAAGCTGTGATCCAGGCAGTGAAAAAAGAAAAGAAACCTGAACAGATTTAAAAAAAAAAAATTATGCATTTGCCATTTTGGGAAATCAAGACAAATAAGTATAAACTCCCCAGCTCTCTCAGGAGTCTTCCAGCCAACGCAGGCTCAAGCTGTGATCCAGGCAGTGAAAACAGAAAAGAAACCTGAACAGATTTAAAAAAAAAAAATTATGCATTTGCCATTTTGGGCTTTTTACTAAATCAAGACAAGTATAAAGAGGATGAATACGAACCTTGTGCGGAGAAAATCTTTAATGACGGGTGAAATCTCTCTGAAGTAGCTTTGCAATCAGCTCACTACCCCATGGGTCCAGGGAAGTCATCTCCAACGCAGCCTCTTCCACTGCCTCCAAAACCACAGATGAGTTTCTCCTGAATGCGGTCAGTCCACCGCTGATAATCCTGAAACCTGCCACAAACTTTGGGCAAGTTATCAGACAGAACAAACCTCTCACCTCTTGCTTTGCAGCTTGAAAAATGGAACTTCAAGACCGTATTCATAAGAAAAAATCAATTTTTCAGCATTCCTGTTCTCAGCTAGAGCTAAGCTGGCACTTTGGACCCAAGCAGATCATTTGAACACTTGAGCCTTTCGCTCACATGATATTAAAATTACAACACCCTGCAGCCACAAGGGATGCTGTAACCCATTCTGGAGGTGGATAAAAAACTAAATGCTGTTCTCAGAGATCAGTTCCATCTACAAAAGTTATCCATCAAAGTAATTCTCTGGACCCAAAGTCCTATAAATGCATTGCATCATTAGCTGGTGAGATGCAAATTTTCACCTCCTTGCTAGAAACTGACTTAGATGCAGCTTGGCAGCTCTGAGCCCCCTCTAAATCACTTGTTAGGCCAAAAAAACCCCAAAGTTAAAATAAAGCAACCTTCTTCTTACGCACTGATGTGGGTCATCCAACTGGTTGGATTTAAAACTTCACCAAAAAGCAGTTTGAGAGCTGCCAGTGAGTCCCAAGTTGGCTTTAAAGCCCATTTGCTACCACAACCTCATACCCTGGAGCCCTGTTGATACCATCATGGTGATCCTTCAGTCGAAATCAATGAAAAATCCTCAAACTCTTCCAATTCAGAAACAAAAATTGTGCTCCATTTGACGCTGGAAAAAAAAAAAAAGTACAGTCCCATCCATTTGGAGAAAAGTCAAGTTTTGAATAGATTGGTTCACTGGATTTTGTTGGTTGCCAAACCCAACTGGAGCTTGGAGCTGAAAAGCATGACCAGGGTAGGCTTCTCTTCATGAAAAAAAAAATTACTGCCCTGCTAGATTTCCTCCTGCTCCATGAGCACGTTGGTCTGCTGTCGTAGTGGAGGCTGGCACGGATTTTGTTTTGGAAAAGAGATCTTCCTTGAACATCTCCCAGGAGCTGCGAGGCAGATCAGCGTCGGGGTCACCCGAGGCGAGGAACGCCTGATCCCACGTCCACGTTCAATGCGTTCGAGCTATTTACAACCTCTTGCGCTTGGATCTCCAAATATAGACCCTGATTCAGCGAGACACCCCGGCACGTGTCTCCCCTCAAGCGTACAAGCTGTCCCGTCACGGTAGAAGGTGAAACTGGTGATTGGGTGTTTTCCTGAAGACGGGATCTGGAGATGCCAGCCCTGCTTCTGCTCTGCTTTCGGCCAGGGGAAATTCAGACTGAAAACAACTACACAGAAGCGATTTTTGCCAGCATCCCTGGCTCAGGCAGCCTCCGTGGGACGGGTGAGAGCCGAGGGTAGAGCTCAGTTCCCCAGGAGGGCAGGTGATGCTTGCCAGCAGGATTATTTTCCTCCATCCCAGCGCACGCACTGTTCCAGGGGATGCACAGACCACCCCGGTGAGTAACTGGAGTAGCACCGCTCATGCTGGGAAGGAAAAACTAAACACAGCCCACCAGTAACAATGTGCTGCACCGATTCGTCTCGGACTCAGCAGTGGAGAGCTTCCTGCTTTTTGGAGCATTTCAAGCAAATGGCAGAGAGGGTTGGTGGAGGAGCCAGTGGCAGCCCTGACCCCTGCCTCACTGGGAGCACTGGTCGGGTGGGCATGTTAAGAAAGACATTTCTTACTTTATATCCCAACTGCCATTTCCCCTTCTCTGGGGGTGAGCACCCAGCCAGGGAGGCATTTTCCCCGGGATGCAGCTGGGTCCCTGCCAGGATGGACCCAGAAAGCCAGAGGCCCTCCTGGCAAAAGTGCCTGGGGCTTCCAGATTTTTTTTTTCCCTTTTTCTCCTTTTTTTCCCCCTTCTCCTTTTTTTTCCCCCCTTCTTTTTCTTTCTTGTTCTTCTTTCTTTTTTTCTTTTTTTCTTCATGGAGGGAGTACTGCTGTGTGCACTCAAAAATGATTTTTAGAAAAAATCACCTTCTGGCAAATGCACCCATCACCCATCAGCAGGAGCTGGCTGCTCAGAAAACACTTTTCTTGGAAAATCAGGGTCTGCTCCACTTCTACACAGGCACTCTCACAAATCCTGCAGGAGGAATTTTAAAGAAAGGGATTTTTTTTTTTCCTTTTAAATGACTGAGTTCTAGTGTTTTAGGCTGACTCTGTCTCCGTGCCGTCAGGAACATCCCACCTCCCACCAACCCAGGTTGGGCTGGAGCCTGGCTTCGATCTGCTTCATGATTTGTCTCATGTGAAAAGCACGCACGGGGCTGTCCTGCCAGGAGAAATATGCAACAACACCGCCGGCACGCAGAAGAGAGCAAGGCAGCTTTTAAACCAGCGGAAAAGCAAGGGCAGAGGATGCCAGCGGTGTCGTGGTGACAAGGGTGGGATGCTCCCTCGGTGCTCAGCATCACCTGTGCCACCACGGGGCATCGCCATTTTGTGGCCTCACTCCCCAAACCCGAACATAGGATCACGGAGAGGCGACGTGCGGCCAGGAGGGCGCTGGGCAGGATGACGGTGCTTGGAGCAGGAGGTGAGACGCGATTAGCGGGACGGCGTGCCCAGGAGATGCTCATCCCGCGGCAATAAGCCTCACGGCGCAGCCAGGTCGCTGCTCCTGCCCAGTGGCTTGGCCAAAGACAGGGTTGATGGCCAAGTCCTCCGCATACCTGGCGTGACCCTGCTCAAGCCTCTGTGGGGATGGAGGTGGAAGGATAAATTGCTCTGTGCTCAATGCTGGAAAAGGGGACGCTTTTGCCTTTGAGCCTCTTATGCTAAATATTACATATGCGTCCATGCATTCGGGTTCGGTGCTCGGGAAGAAGTAGAATCACAGAATGGTTTGGGTTGGAAGGGACCTTAAAGCCCATCCAGTCCCACCCCCTGCCATGGGCGGGGACACCTCCCACTAGCCCAGGTTGCCCAAAGCCTCATCCAGCCTGGCCTTGAACCCCTCCAGGGATGGGGCATCCACAGCTTCTCTGGGCAACCTGGGCCACTGCCTCATCACCCGCACAGGGAAACATTTCTTCACAATATCTCATCTCCATCTCCCCTCTTTCTGCTTAAAATCATTACACCTCACCCTATTGCTACACATAAAGACAAACAGATTTTAAGCTCTTCAAAGCATGGACCGGTCAAACAAAACAGGGGTGAAGGGACACCAAAGTCTTGGGGACACAGAGAGGGACCAGAGTGGGGGGAAGAAGAGCTCTCATCCCGCAGACGCACTCAGCATCCCATCCCGCTGACTTCATAGTGCCCTCGCATCAAACCCAACCATGACATGGGAAAATGAAATCAAACCAGTTGGAGTTCATGACAAAGACACAAACAATGAAACAGAGAAGATAACAAGTAGAAAAAGCCACATGCTGTGAAATTCCAGTTATAAGGGACTCGATACTGACCCGTCTCTCTTACTAAGGAGGGATGTCTTGGTTGTGATTCCAAGAGCAAAGGATGAACACACTACGTGGTTTCTAGGAGAAGGAGATAAAGGGAATCACTTGGCTTTCCGTGCAACGCTGCGTATTCCAACGTGGATTTCTGCTGATAAAGCCCAGAACCTGTATCGGTTTAAGCTGAAGATCAAAGCTATCCTACTGCTTTGCCTCCTCCTCCATGGTTACTCCAGAGTTACAAAGGGGCTTACCGCATGGTTGGGTCTGGCACAAGGAGCTCGTGGTGTCTGGAAATCATTGACTCAAAGGGAGTGAGCCCATCAAAAGCCTGGGGGTTCATTCAACACCGGGTGTTTTTCAAACGACCCGTCTCACCACACCGAAGGCTGGTTTTTAAATCTCGCCAAACCAATTGCTTTCCTTGGGGATGGCAGCACAGAAGTCATGACCAAGATAAATCCCCCTGTCCCCATCAATTGTACACAGAGCATCGACACACACGGTAGAAATGATCTCTCGCTGCTCGGTAATTTTTTTTTAGTGCTTCACCTGCTTTGAATTGCAAGCGCTTTGATAAATGAAGTGAGAAGTTCCCTGGCTCCTCTGCCACCCAGATAAGCAGCTCGACATGAACTACCCAAATTACAGAGTGATTTTTCCCAGCAATGCTCACTGAATCACTGCTGAAGCATCGATGCCTTTTCCTGCGTCATAGCACACAACCCACTCGTTTATTCTGGCAGACTTCACAGCACCAAAGCACGAGTAGGTTTTTGGAGATGAGCTCAACAGGCATAGTTTGAATTTGGGTATTATAACTTGATTTAAGGATTTTTAGTCCAAAATTATCAGCTCAGCAGGATGCAAGCAAACATCTCCCTGCTAGCAAGCGGTGGGAGAACTGTTAAAAAACAGGAATAGCAGCGTTGGGCTTCATGGATGGGCATCCATCATAACGTGCCCATTTTGGTTTCCTAGGGAAAGGCACAGTGGTTGGTCTCGTTGGGTTAAGATCCCTTAAATGTACCAAAGCCAACAACTCATCTGGATTTGGGCAATTAGCAACCACGTCTAAATGGCAGAGGGAGAGCCACCCCCCTCCTCAGCCACCTCCACCAAAGGGATTGACCAGGAGTTGGGGACAAACCTGCTGTTAAAATAACAGCCTTAATCCCACCGAAGCGCCAGGATTAGGCATTTATAAGGATAACCAGCACATCCCTCCCTCCATCCTACTGGTGCTCGTCCAGCGGGACGAGGAGTGCGAGGGTTGGGCAGGTGCAGGTGGTGGGCACCCAATGGGAGCTCCAACCCCCATCCCTCTGGTCAGGCTTTCTCCTCATTTCTGTGCAGGGATTTATTGGACGGTGTTTGGAAGTTCGAGGCAGGATCTAGGATTA
This sequence comes from Pterocles gutturalis, assembly GCF_000699245.1. Taxonomy (NCBI): domain Eukaryota; kingdom Metazoa; phylum Chordata; class Aves; order Pterocliformes; family Pteroclidae; genus Pterocles; species Pterocles gutturalis. Next base: position 829 of record NW_010104098.1, on the reverse strand, counting down.
AAAAAAGCCAGAGGTCTTCCTTGCTGAGGTGAGTTGGAGCAATATTCTCCATCGTCTCACTAAATGCTGATAATCCTGTTTGCACAGAGGAGACAGTTCCTGGTCTTCTACTTCTATGCCATGTTCTTTGTTAAAATAACTCCCTGTGGTTTCCCCGGGATCCTTGCATTACCCAGCCCTCCTCGGCAGTAGGGATATTGAGCTTCTCCTGCTTTCTGAGAATGTATGAGGTCCATGATGGATGCAACATGCAACCGAGTATTTCCAATATTAGAGGAAAATCACAGCAACACTTTCTGAAAAAAAAAAAAAAAAAAAAGGCTTGGGGACAACACAGCTCAAGCGATATCCTCTGCAAGATACCCAGAAAAACAGAGGAGGATCTAAAGGAGCATCTGTTCGTCCTGAGTTGGCAGAGACCCCCAAAAGTTGGAACATGCACAAGATTTTATACTTCTGTACATCCTGACAGCTCTCTAAGCATCTAAAAATGAAAGCACAAGAAACTTTAGATACACAGAAAACTGAAACCTGCCGAAACTCTAGAGAAAGACTAAATATTTTCCTAGTCATACCTTACATATTCTGGAGTTTATGTTCGACATTTAATATACTTCTGATTTGTCTTTCACTAAATTAACTTTAAAGTACAAGACAGAAGCTCTCTCCTGAAGAATAACGACCCTAAAACAACTGAAATGAAATCCCCGAAGTTTTCAACACACTGCCCTGTGTGCAAGGCAGGGTTCACACCCCCCCACACACTGCCAAAGTGATTGCAAAGTTTTCTGGGGTCTTTTTTGTTAGATTTTTTCTTTTTCTTTTTGCT
>NW_010104097.1:0-231 GCF_000699245.1 Pterocles gutturalis | reverse complement strand
GAGACACCAGGGGTTTGTGGCTGCTGGGACACCACAGCTTTTTGCCCAGGATGCTGGGAGCAAGTGAGCAACCAGGGATGGATGAGCACATCCCCTTCCTGTTGGAAAACCATGTGCATGCCACGCACACGCGTGTTGCTGGTGAACTGGGACCGCCTGGGAGCCGAGGGGCTGCTTGGGAAACACAGCGAGAGCAGCATGGGTGCTGAGCTTACGGGCCTCGGGGGGGCT
>NW_010104096.1:5147-15774 GCF_000699245.1 Pterocles gutturalis | reverse complement strand
CCCCCTCTGCTCTGCTCTTGTAAGACCCCTTGTAAGACTGTGTTCAGATGTGGGGCCCCCAACATAAAAAAGACCTGGACCTAATGGAGAGAGTCCAGAGGAGAGCCACAAAATTGGTCAGAGGGCTGGAGCACCTCCCCTATGAGGACAGGCTGAAAGAGTTGGGGTTGTTCAGCCTGGAGAAGAGAAGGCTCCGAGGAGACCTAATAGCAGCCTTCTAGTACCTGAAGGGGGCTACACTGCTTACTGAGGATGAGTAGAGGAGGAAAGCTGAGCTGGAATGAACATTGTTCTGGGGCAAGATGTACATGGGGAAGGTGTTGCTGACTTTGATAGGGCTCCATATGGAAGGGTTTGGTGGCCTTTACTTCATGTCCAAATTGCGCTTTAAATAAATGAGTCTCAGGTAGGCAGAACAATTCTAATAACTGACAGTTATTGGTCCTATATTTCACTGGGTGGAGGGGGAAAGGGGGTCATTTTCTTTGTTAAATTGGGTGATGATATGAGGCAGCAGCCTTGCTTTTGTGGCAGCAGTCTGGGTGATGGGAGAAAACACAAACCCAGCCCCTCCAGAAGATTGTAAGCAGTCTCTGTGGAGGTCCGTATGACGTTTTTAAATGAGAAAAAAAAAAAAAAAGACACAAAGATATCTAGTTTTGTTGTAATACTCATTTTAATTTAGATCTGTTTGAAGAATATGAACAAAGATTACTGTTCTTTAATCCTTACCGTAATGCAAATACAGACAGTGCTGCTACCTTATGCCGGAAGCTGGCTTGTGCAGGTAGTAAATAAGATCTTAACAGCTGGGAATCATGCCAGGTTTCTGAAGTGACATTCATTTTTCTACGCCAGTTTTTGAACTTGCGTCACCATATAATGCAATCTTCCTATTGTAAAATGCTCCTCCCAGCCCCAGACTTTCACATTGCGCTGTGATTTCTTTTTCCCCCAAAGGAGTAGAACAGAAGCTCATCCCTGTGCATACAAACTAAAAAGGATTTTTTTTTTTGTTAGTTACTCTTGCTTTCAAGATGACAAGCTACCCTTTCATCCCGGATGGAGAAGAGGAGCTTGTATTTGGCAGTGTTGAAAGACTGGAAAACCTAGTCCCTAAAATGGGAACTTAACAAAATGTTGCACGGAATAACCTCATGTACACTATGAAAGCTTTTAAAATAGTTGTTTTTGTAAAACCAGTAGCGCTTAGCTCTTGTGTAAACAGATCAGAGCACTGGATTCATGGTGTTGTGTGCTAGCCTTTGGAGTTCTCTTAATGCCTACACTTCCCACCAGCTTGCTAATAGGACCTTGGTAAAGCACAACAGAAATGTTAGAGAAAATAATTTAAAAATCATGTGAATTTTATTGAAAAGCCACATGTACTCAGACAGAAGAAGACATGGGACTATGCAGCTAGAAAACCATGTTGTTCACCTGTGTACATTTTAGCTGTATGTAAAAACACAAACATCTTTAAGTGCTGATTCTGTTCTTGGTGCTGTCTGTTCCACCTCCTCCTTTTCAGAGGCAAATACTATCAGCGTAAAAGCCTTTGTCTGAAGGCTATTTTTTTGTTACATGAATGACTGGCTAAAGAAGTCATTCAAGGCAATTCAGAATCTGAAGCCAACCTGACATCTCCTATTAGTCAGGTCATTTTCAGTGATTTGTGGGGTACATCAATGTGTCTTCTGGCAAAAAGCAATAGGTGAGAAGATGATGTGCAAAATATGATAGTGTAGACATACTGCACAGCCCTGAGTTGAAGGTACATGGAGAATGTCAGCATTGGGACAAAAATACAGCAGCATCTGTTCGTCTTTGATATGTTGGTTACTCCGAAGAATGTGGAAGTGGTTACTGTTATTTTGACAAATGCACTTATTTCTCCTTTTGTTGCCTGGTGTGGCACAAAGGGGAGTACTGGCGCAATAGGGTAGGGCAATAATTTATTAGTGGTTTAGGGCTGTGGGCCCAGAACAAATTCTAGACAAAGGAAAAACATGTTTGGGTTTTACAGAGTGCCTTGGCTACAGGAACAAAGCTGTGATTGGGTGTGCAAATATTTGGTATTTCCATTGTCCCAGTTGGGGTGACAGCTGACAAATGGTCTGAGTTTGTTTTTAATTATCACCAAAAGGGAAAAAGCCTGTTATTTTAAAGCCAGCAACTGATGTTGCAGCACAAGGCAAGAAAATATATTTAACAATGGAGGATATACTTTCTCAGTGTTATAATATGTTGAAAGCACTATTACTTCCCAGTATTTATAGTATTTGGCTAGTTTTGTGATTACAACCAACCAAGGAAAGTGTTCTGCTCACTTTTATTGCATCCAATGATCAATATTAAAATGCCAGCTACTGTTCTTAGTTAATGCTGACTAGTGTCTTTGATATCAAAGTTACTTTCTGCAGTCACTGGGAAATGGAGCAGATATGCTGTGACAGACATTTGTGAGACCTATTTGGCACAGAAATGATTTAATATGTATAATACTAGTGTACAGAGCACCCATGAGGTATCAGGGCCGATTACAGTAGATATATGAACACTTAGAGACTTGACTGCCCAGAAAGGTTATGTGCTTCCTGTGAAGGGAAAAAGAAACCTGTTACCTAAAAGAGGTGATTTGTCCAAATAGCCTATGGCAGGGTTAGGGAACAATCCTGTATCCAGTACTTCAACCACTGTGCTATCATTTAAGGAAGATAAGAACCAATATTGTGAATACCCACTGAAATTAATAGCCCAAATGTAAAATTTCAAAATTGTACCCAAATATTTCACTGAATTGGGGTTTTGTTTACTTTTTTAGTGGCAACTGCTGTATATTTTCTTGTGGGTATATGTGAATCTGAACTGGTCGTTTCTAGCAGGAAGTATAACTTGTCAGACTTTGAATAGCCAATAAGTTTCCTTTTCAGTAACAATCATGAAGTTCTAAATGAAAATTTGCCCCTTCTGGGGAGCCAAAATAGATTTTTGTGGTCAGATGAGAGAGGCTGTTCTGTATAAACTTGTATTCCATTGCAAGGAATAATTGAGGCAAGAACACAAAATGTGTTTTCCATTTTTGTGCAATCATGAGAATGTGATCTTTCCATTTTGTCAAAAGGGCGACTTTTTTTGTCTTCTAGCTACAAATCTTCAGCCAATTTCTAGTGCAGTATTTGGCTGTATTTGAGGAAGAGAAATAGTTTGAGCTGCTAATATGCTCCTGTCCTTCCAACACTGTCTAGCCTGCTTTTGTGGATCCCTAGAAAGGTTATTGATTTACTGTGAGTGTGGCTTTCTCTAGTAAAAGCTGAAGGCTGTTCGCAAACTGCCACCTGAAGCAGGCACATAAGGAGGAAATTTAGATAATTGCATTCTGCTTCCATTGAAGCCTGTGGCAATTCTGAAATGAATTTCAGGTGGAGCAGAATGGGGTCTGGTGACTGGGAGTTGCTGCTGTCAGCAGCTGGAATAGCTCTTCAGCTTTATGTTGCATAGGTGCTCAGTGACCTGGGGACTATCCAAAAGATTTGGAAAAAATGTTTCTGATAGCAATTGCCAGTATTAACACCAGTTTTTGTAAGCATTCTGACTTTGTAGCGCTTGCTGGGCTAGCACGGTTAGTGTCATCCACGCTACTCGAAGCTGTTCACACAAGGTTGCCAGCCAAATTTTGTCGACAGAACAGGTAGTCCCATGAATTTTCTCATACTTTCGGTCTTTTCTGGGGGCCAGAAATTCTACAGGTGTTTCGGTTGAGCAGTGTCAGCACTTTTAATCTCACATATTTATGGTTGTATAAATAATGAATTTTTTTGTTTGGCCATTGAATTAAGAAACTGGAAGCAGTTCTTCATTTTAGTTGACCAGAAAGGATTTCTGGTTTCAGACAAGCTAAAATGAAGCAATTGGTTAGTTTCAGTTTCCTTGGTCCTTTTCTACTCACTGCAATCAAAATGGGCCAATTTCCAGTTGAATTTAAGTTTTAATTGAAAACAGTGTTTTGAAACAAATTTTGTAAATAATTTTCATTTAAAAATTTTGAAAAAATTTAAACTTTTTTGGTTTCTTTATTTTTCTGACTAATGCTGTCTTTTCACTTTGGCTATTTGTCAAATTAACTTCTTTTTTTTTTTTCCCTGAAGCAAAAATTTTTTTGTAAATTCATTGCTTAGCACAGTATTTTTACCCAGCACAGTTATCAATTTACAACTCATTCCTGTTGCCCTAGTGTTTAAATACAGAATTTACAGAATGTTGCTTTTAAAGAGTGTAGCCTCTAGGCTACAGTTTGGAGAAGCTGTTGCGTTATGTCAACTTCTGGTGTGACTAGACTAATAAGACTAGAGTCTGTGAGAATGACAGCAGTGCAAGTAGTATTCAGGTAACAGAGGTACATAGGCATAGAAAACAATTTGTGATGGGACAGTTTGAAAATATTTTATTAGGTCTAAAGTGAAACCTTTTACAGATTAAGGGAGGGCATGGAGAAAGAAATTCATAACCAAGGTTGGACACAGTCTTCCATTATCAGCAAGGTATTCTGCAGTTGTTCAACCTGAGCTTTCTTACACTTTCAGCGTATCTCTTAATTGCTATTGTCAGAGGCAACATCAGAGCAGAAAAATAAGGGGCTAATTAAAACCAGTAGGTGCTTATTTTGTTATTTAAGCAAGCACAACAAGGTAGCATATGTGTTGGGAAATTCTGCTTCTCCTTAGGACAACGTATTTGGCTATCTATACCCAGCAGCATTAGTGATTTACCTCATATGAACAGAAGAGCTACGTTACTCTTTTCTGTCCCTTGTCATCAGAAAGCATCAGCTATTTTGGACTAAGTATAGGACTTGAACTATAAGCTGGTAATAGCGGGGTATGTATTTTAGAAGTTAATGGGATTGTGTGATTTGAAAAAACTAGGCACTCGGTTATCTTATTGTGATTTTTTTTTTTTTTTTAGTTTGAATAAGCTTTCACAAACCAGTTCTAATTACAAATGTCCATACTGTTCAACAGGGAGCAGCATACAGTGAATGACTTCCGAAGCATAATACTGTGCTGTGTGACTAATGGGGCGGGAACATCACCTATTTAACAGAGCTTCTCTGGAGATTTCGCTTTACACAAGAAACCCACGTGCTAGGAAATTGTTCTTAGCTTAACAACCAGGCTTACGTAGTTTGACCACTGTGAGAATGGTTTCAGAGTCCTTGCTAGCTGGAAAAAGAATAAATTATCTCAAATAGGTGTTTCATCAAGTTATCCAAAAGGATTTTAAGTATTCAAACTTGTGAACTAGCTCTTGGAGACACTAGGTACCTGCTTCTCCTGCTGAGAATGTGCTCGACATATTGATGATTTGATCTTTAATGGTGGTTGCCTAAGTGCGTTATGTGGTCACAGCCTGAGCTTGATGGAAATTCTTGAAGTGTTGGAGAAACTTGCATTGAATGCCATTGATGAGTCAATTAGTGGGAACACACTGGTTTTTAAGGTATTGCCCTGTGGTACAATTGCGCAGGACCACTCTTCTCAAGGATACTCGAAATATGGAGAGCAAAAGATATTGCTTTCCTGATCCTCCTGGTGCACTAGATACTTCAGCTGTAGTGTCCAAGCTAGTTCTAGCTACTTATCACACTGCTCGGGGTGTGTGTACATGCTGGGAAGGAACACTGGCATCTTCTATGTAAATATATATGAGGGTCAGCTGTGGTCTGGACTCTTGATAGAAACAGCTTAAACTTTAGGGCTAAAACTTTCTGTTGTTTGTAGTATGGCTGAGTGCTGGCCGAGAGTGGGATAAGAGATTATTCTGTCACCCAGGTAAATGGAGAAAGAGCTAAACCACTATGTCATTGCTGCTCTAGTTAAAACCTCTGCTATTAAAAGTAAGGGAAGCATGAGGTGTTACAGCGTCTGTGTTGGTCTGCATGGGGAGACTGTGATACACCCATCAGTCCTCAGGCAAAGCAATTCTCTGTGCCTGTGTTTGCACAGGGTGATTTGTGCAGCTCTGCTGCAGGATGGCCTTCCACGCACTGCACCTCCTCCCCACCTTCCCAGGTGGAAGAAGGACGTGTCTGATAGCTAATACACTGCTGAAATGTGGGTTTGAAGTAATAAACTCCAGGGTGGATTAGCAGGGGAGGCCAGCAGTGGGAAGGAACTGGTGAAGGGAGAAAGAAGAGGACTTCAGTTTTAGGATACACTACACTTAAAATTCTGAGACTGTTCCACAGATGGGTAACATAAAGAATTAGTTTTACAATTTGAAGTAAGTTCTGTAGTAAAATAATTGGACTGGTGAAGCAATCTCACTCTCACTAAATTGCTTTCTGAGGACCCTATCCTGAACAGGGCTGTGCTTCTGATATCTGAGCATCCTCAGGTCTCATTGACTTCAGTGGGAATTAAACTCATTGAACTCCTCACTAGGCAATTAGTTCCTTATAGGTCTAATTTTTCTGCTGCAAACTGGTAGCTGCTTTTACTTTCACTTAGCAGTCATACCCTGTCATCTTCAAGTTCAAGCCTTATCATGCTTGTATCATTTAATGGTTCTTTTGTGAGACATGTACTTATGTATCTGTGCATATATTCTGTTCCTTACTGCTTTCTGTGGATACGATCCCTGGTAGTTTTGTTACACTGACTGCATGATGTTAGCAAATAGAACATGCAAAATTCTTGATGGAAAAGCTTTCCAAAAATAATCCTGTCAAAAGCCCATAGGACTGTTTTATGTTTTGTTTTGTTTCTTTTAAGTAGGAAGGGTTTGTTTGCCATCAAAAAGGGATGGATGCACTTCAAATTAAGAGGACAACTTAATTACCACAGTCAATGAATGAAATAATAAATGATATAACAAAAATGTGATTTTTTTCTACCTTTTCTTTCCATGAGAGAATACCTGCTGAAATACAGTGTATTTACAGTCCTCAAATTACCGAAGCTCTAAATGTTTTTGCTTTCATGGTCTCCATTTGTGCTACTGCACATTTTGGGATGATGGATTGTGGAGCACTGTGTGTTGAGAAGAAGAGAATCAATAGTGTGATACAAAAGATGAAATAACTCTGATGGAACATCAATAAAGACTAAAAGTTGCCATAGGGGGTTGAATCTTAAAGAAGAGCTGGAGAAAGTATATTAAGAAGAATTCACTTCTCCCCTTGCACTTGTAGTGTCTTTATTGCATGAATAGAAGTTGCTTGGGGGTCCTTGTCAAGTACAGGGGCGGAGGAGTTTTTTCTTTTCTATATCTATATGGTACCCAGCACAATCCCTCCTGGGCGTGATGTCTTCTGAGCATTGTCACAGTGTCATTGCTATCTCAGGCCATAGCTGATGTGAATAATAATGGAAGAGTAGAGCTCTGAGTAGCTTCATGTGCAGTTCAAGGGTGCAATACATGCAAACTGTAGAAGTAGGAGAATTTTTATCATGCCAAAGTTATTCACCGTTTAAGAGAGGATGTGTTGCAGGTCCATACGCTAGGGTGCATAACCACATGTTCTCAAATGGGAGTCTTCCTGTTTTGATTGGAAATGTGCAAGAACAATTATAAGACCCATATTTTACCCTTGTGTTGGCACTGCACAGTACTGTGTTCAGTGGTTTGTTAGGATGCAGTTTAGAATATTTGAGCTGAAGCAGAGAGGATTGTTTTCTGAGTACCTTACTTTTCAGGCTGAAGAAGGCTCTCTCATACAAAGTAGCTACCATCTCTACCCAAGCAGAACTCCAGTGCTTATTTTTTTCTTGAGTATGGACTAAATGAGGTTAGTCTGAAGTAATTTTGAGGTATAAAACAAGAAAATGGAGAAATCCTTGAATTGTTTGCTAGGCAGACAGAAAACCAGGTGGGTGATGGTGTAGGGATATATTTGATGACTTCTAATTCCAAATGATGTACGCATTGCAGATACACAGCAGGGCTGTGATTTCATTGGTAGCTTTCATTAGGACCTTTACACAGGAGGCACACCTGGAGTTCCACATTAGTTTTTATGGATTTTATGGAGAAAGGTGCTATTGAATGTGACTGCAGGTATCAGAGTACGCCTCTTAACATTTCTGCTGTAATTCTGAGTGTTCCTATCCTCATTGTTATCTTCCTGTTTTCCAAATGTTTATCAGAACTACTTTCACAACTTATTTCTAAGTTTTTGCTTGCAGCAATACGCAAAAAAAAAACCAAAACAAAATTCAGACTGCACATTGCATTCTGAAAGCATATTCATTGCTTTCATGTGCATAATTCATACTGATGTCACACTCTGGACTTCAATTAGAATTCTGACTCCACCACTCTCATAGCTTAAAAAACAAACACTAAATAAAACATGTAGCTTTGTCACAAAGATAAACCAAAATCAGAGAGACAAATTAAGTTAGAACCATAAACACCCCTCCTCTGAATTCAATCTGAAACAATGGTAATTTAGACATGTACCACTAAACAAATATGGAAAAGCTAGGCTGTTAGTGTTGCAAACTTTAGCTGCTTCTATCTAAGCAAACTATGGAACTTGCCTACTTAAATGTGTCATGTAAAAATAAAGCTATAAAGGCAAGGTTGGCATCATCATTTTTCTTTTGCAGATCAGGTGGTAGTTTCTGTGACTAACTTTTAGAGCTGAAATAAATTAATGCAGAAACCAAGGTTAGGTCATACACCTATTTGCTTAGTTCAAAGTCAAACCATCACAAAAGGAAGAAATGTTCTGAAATACATTACTGTTGTTATTAATACATTAAAGTGCAACACATTTTTAAAAATACTGCTTCTGTCAAAGTACTTATTTATGTTGAATTCTGTCTTCCAAGGAATAAAGTACTTCATCCAGCAATGCATTTAAGCTCATGACTGATTTCAAGCATGAGAACGCAGAACTATTCACATGCTTAAAGTTAAGCACAAGATTAATTGGACAAGGTTAATAGCCCTGCTGGGATGAGATCAAGGGTTCAGCTATAAGGACCTGATGCTGCCAATCTTACTTGTGTTCTTTTCTGCAGTGAAATACCTATGAGATTTCATCCCATTCGATACAAGAGTGGTGTAGTCAAATTTATGCCTTAAATCTAAGAGACGAAATCTTGAGCTCCAGGATCAGGCCTCCTCCCTTAATATTGTATCACACTGACTTCTTTGGCAGCTTATGTTTCACAGGGGTTCAATGGAGAGTGTCCTCTAGGAAGAGTGGCTTTGCAGATGTGGTGGGAGAAGGGCTATCAAGGGTGAGTAGTCAGGCTTAGCCTAATTGGCACAAGGAGAGAAACCCTGCCTTTTACCAGCTGCAGTTGATGTTCTTCCTGAGTTCAAACCTTTCATCCAAATCAGGAAGACTAAGGAACTTAACCCAAGCTTTTCCATGTCATAGATGAATGCCCCAAGCAAGCAGCAGGCTTTTGAGGGGTTTAGATCTTGCTCTGTTTCTTCCAGGAGTCCCAAGGGCAAGGGATACAAAACACTTCAAAAAAACTTCATAAATCACAAAATATAGTTCCTGCCTGAATCTGCTGCATTTCCAAGTGTGACATCAACCGTTTTTTGTCTCTGCTTTCAGGTTGCTCCTATAATTAAAGAAAGGATGATGAAGAAGGGCAGCATGATGCTTGGATACCAGCCTCACCAGGGCAAAGTCAACTTCTTCCGCCAGGTGGTGATCAGCCCCCATGTTAGTCGAGAGGACATGGACTTCGTGCTGGATGAAATTGAACTGCTTGCTAAGGACTTGTAACTGTAGTTCTACAGCACCAGGCACTGCTCACATGTGGTATTTATGGAGAAACAATGGCAGCAGCATCCTGATGCTATTTTGTGAAGATAGTAAAAAGCTTGACATATAGTTTGCAAGCTTGTAATTTTACAGAGTGATGTTGAGAGCTTTACAGGTAGAATACCCCTTCGCAGGAAAGTATTTGCTGATGGGGGACTGAGGGTGGCTGGGGCCAGGCTGGTGCTTGCAGCCCCACTGCCGTTCTGGGAAGTGTTCCCTTGGGAAGGGATCACTTCTGAAAATGGTGTCTGCGTCCCAGGGAGGGCACCTGTTTAACGGGGTGCCTGTGCACCGTGTAGCTCAAACTGGTCATTTAGATACACAGGCAATACTCCTCTGAAGTTACTGTTAGGAGTGGATATAGCTCAATGAGCCTTAAAATGCTAGTTAATACCCTGTCTATTCTGTCAATATTTTATTTGGTATGTGTTTAAGGGTAGAGGTCTGGTTGGCAATTACATTGACAAGACTAGAAAATTGTGGACTTATATGAAGAGTTCCTCAAGGGCCTTGACTAGGTGGATTGCCCAGGTTTTCTGCTGTGAGCACAGGCAGACAGCAGAACAGGATTTGGTGGGGTTGTGCAGTCACCATCCCAGGAGTTTTGCAACACTGCACCCTGCTCAAAGCCCCGAGCAACCAATATTGACTCTGCTGTGAGCAGGTTGAACTAGATGACCTGTTAAGGTCTCTTCCAACCTACAGGATTCTGTGATTTTATGAAATACAATCATTGGGACCTGTCAGTGTTTGCCAATGTTGCCCACCCAAAATATCACCACCAATTTAGCAGAGCTGAGAATATTGGAATAGCCCTTAAAACTTCTTAACTTT
>NW_010104096.1:0-5130 GCF_000699245.1 Pterocles gutturalis | reverse complement strand
TGAACCGCTGTTCAGCTTCCTCTATTTTTAAAGCATTAAGATTTATTTAGCAGCTTTTAGATGCACTTTAAAATTATAACAGAGAAAAAAATATATATATTTACCTGAAAGATATGTATTTTTTATGCATGGTGACTATATATTAAGAATGTAGCAAAAATTACTTGTTTTTCATTATCTGTATATTGCTTACAGATTTGAGATGACTTGATCTTATGTTACCAGTGTATAATTTATATTTTGGCACTGAAGTTAAGATGGTGATGATCAAAGAAGGTCTGCCTGTGATTTTAGGATGTGAACAGCTTGAACATTTTTGGTCAATCTTAAGTTGCAAAATTAAGTTCTGAACTTTGTGTTAAGAATTACAGTATATTTTTAATTTATTTTTATTCTATAAAATGATCCATTTTATAAAGATAGAGATTTATTTCTTGGGGTGAAGTTCTTGCAGCAAACTAATGGAAATAACCATGTCTTTCAACTTGTAATCAACACCTATTTAACTTTAATGTTTTGGTGTTTGTTCCTTATTCTGTACTTGAGGTAGCACTGACCAATATGAACCTTTCTGCTATAATGTTTTCTGTCCTTTTCTGTTCTTAAACATGATGCTTTCTTGTTTTCATTTCCTGCATTGTAATAGGATCCAACATTGCGTGACATTCCTACTTCCAGTCTCCAGGATGATGGTGTGGAAAGTTTAACAAGGTCATGATAACCGAGGAGGTCACACTGTCAGAGCAGATAGGAGCAAGAGTCACCCTGCAGCACTTGACAGATGCCTTTAACAGTGTCCTGGAAATAAATATTCTTGTGCTATCACAGTGATCCACTGGACTTTAAGCCAAAACCCACGTTGATATTAATATAAAAATGAATACCACAGTGTGGCCCCTGGATTCTGCCCTGTAATACCCACAGATCACTTTACCATTTATTGCCTTGTGCTTCTGGCTATACCAGCTATTATGATCTTGGAAAGCCCCTAACTAAATTCAGGGCCCTGAGGGGCTTACTTAGCCTCTCAGCCACTCCAGGTGGAGTGCAGAGTGGACAAGGAGTGCTGGATGGATGGGATGACTTTGCTGTTACTTCTTGAGTGAGACAGATAAGACTGTTACCCCTTCTTCTCTTTTTTGACCTTGAAGGGAAAGACAGAATATAGTGTCAGGATGTTCTGATTATGGTCCAGATTCTTGGTGAGTGCTTGATTTTTCATTCAGGGGGAGCTATGTCACCTTCCATCAGCTAAGAATTTGGTCCGTGGTGTTTTGTGACACCACCATTATCAAAAAATAGTGTTACTGTCTTGTTTCTCTTCATGTTAGTGTATTTCTCTGTTTACGGATACTGTGACACTTATGGCACACATCAGACTAAAGTAACACTGTTCCTTTCTGTAGGAATAATGGCTATAGTGTTTTTAAATTAGAGCAGAATGGAACTTTTTTAATGTTTGCGGAAAATAGGTCTCCGATCAACATGTGCACCGGTTTCTTCAAAGGTATAGGTGAACCTTCCAGTGTGATGTGAGTACCTTATCTAATCTCCATATATTTTAAATTATTTCTGACCCCTTATCACATCCCAGGTGTGCAATATGATGGTCTCCTTTGAGGACTAATGTAATTTTCTCATAGTTGCCTATTTAGGACTAGTATGTATAAAATGTCTGTTTTGTAGCCGGTGATTTTCATAAAAAGTGAAGTAAATTACACCTTTATAAATATAGGCTGTGTTTGTCATTTGTCAATCTAAAACTGCAGAGATTTATATAAGAGGGGTACCTGTGAACAGATAGCGAAACAAGAAACTGTTAGCACAGCTTTAAAATGTGAAACCTAGTTTAACCCTGGTTCAGGATGTGGTTTTTCAGTATGCTGTGCCCATATCATCTTTAATAAACATTTTGGATGAAAATGTGTCACAATTTGTCTTACTCTTGCTTTCAAATGCAGAAGCTAAATTGTCTTTGAAGAAATGGCCATTTTATTTTTTTACTGCTCAAGCTAGATGGCATTGGCCCAAGAGCTCCCTCTTGTAGTTAGTGACAAGGACCATCTCTCAGGATGCTAAACCAAGTTCTGGAAGTAGTGAGGTACAGGTATAAATCAGTGTAGAGGCTGATCCATTGGCTGTTTGTAATTTCTTGTGTCTACTTCTAATAATCTTCTTTTCCATAGGAAAGGAAGGAAATATTCAGACAGAAAAGATGCTGAGGTGGTTTCTGCTCTTAGTTGTGTGGATGCATCTTATGAGAATTTTGGGCATTTTGTGCTGGGTGTAAAAGCACTCACAAATTATTGTGCCTGGAACAAGCAGTCCTTGTCTCAGGACTTGTAATATGATGTGGTAGATTAATACTAATCAGTAGAGTCTGGTTATGTATGATTTTAGTGCTTCTAACTCCTACTGATTTAGCTGGAAGCCCCTGCTGGTTTGGGCCCTGAGTTATATCACTGGGATCTTTCATTTCAACACCAGCAGTTTGGCACTCAGAACATCTCAGCTCATCTACTCAAGGTTCACGCCTAGAGATTCAGATTTATCTTTATTTCTGTGAGACTGAATTGAAATGTGTTTTCATTTGTATCCTTCAATGATGCATTCAGATGCTTTTTAAATATAATTTCACCCTTAAAGGACAAGAAATATCCTTTAAGAAAAGCCTGGTAGAACTGGTAGAATTGCATTCCCAGAATGCCAGATAAGAACATGTAAAAACCTGTTATGTGCCTGAGGCTTCCTCATACACACAGACCACAGCATTAGTTCATGCTCAAATAATTTTTATTTTGAAATCCTTGGGTAGCATGATTGGGCTTACAAAACTGATATGAAATGTTGAAGGCAGAGGAGAATAATTCAGACATACTAAAAGCTAAGTCTGCTTTTTCCTATTATGTCACACGTGAGCTCTATGATAAGCCAAAGGTAAGCTGAAAGTGTAATTTGAATCCACCATTTTCAACAGTGCCAAATCTGCCTAGCCTCTCTTCCCTGTTGGCCGCTTTCAGTGGGAAGAGTGAAGTGTCTTCATCCTGGAAATCAGTTGTAGGTAAGGCGTGCTCACATGCCTGCCCTCCTTCCTGTGGCATAAATGCTGATATATTATTTGAGCTTATAAGCACTGTGTCTAGTACAGTAACTGCTAAATATTGCTACTGTTACATTCTGAAATAATGCAATTGCACACATTCATTATGTCTTAATTGCACATGCTAATTGCAGGTTAGATGCAATCAAAGCAGCACTGCCTGGCAAATGCACTGTGCAAACCACGAGAAACCCTGGTGGCGGGGTTTTCTTTCTTGAAATTGTATCTACTCTCCCACAATTACATGTTTTTGCTTCAGATGTACAATTAGATGTTATTACTCTAATTCTGTAACTACACAATAATCAACCAAAAATTACTTTGAGACGCAAAACAAAACAAGGAAATTTGCACAGCAAGGTACAATAAAGAGAGCGTCAAAGGTTTTGAGGCAAACCCACAGAAGGAAACAATGGTTGTATGAATGATTAACCTTTGCTAAATCTAATGTGCATGAATGTGCCACGTAGCTGCCCTGCAGGAGCAGAGTGGTGAGGCAGTACCCATCATGGGATCCTCAAAGAACTTGCATATACCCTAACACTGCAGCAGTCTGCCCCAGTATAGGATGGTCCGTCCATTGGTCCTAGAGAAGCCCTTTCAGAAGGCAGGACACTTTGTAGTATAGTAATGATTTTTGTAGATCTCAGGGTAAAGTTTGTTTTAAAGCAGTCTCAATAATAAAAGTGATACTGAAAGGGTGATCTTGAAAAAGTCCAACACAGATGACCACTTTAAGCCTTATTAGCTCATGTACAATTGAGGTACAATTGATCACATTTAAAAAAAAAATCCAGTAAAATCTTTATTTTATGAAGGATACAGACAAATAATAGAAAGTGAAGTTCATGGACTGTTAACAGTTCTGTCAAACACAGATGCTCTGTTTTGATGAAGTAATTTCTTTCTTGTAAGTAACTTGGAGAGTGTTAATTTCTACAGAGCTATTTAAAAATAGAAAGTATGATGGAAGCATTTGCCAGGAAATAGCAGAGGCCCATGGAAAATAACATCTGCCTATGGGATTGTGCAGTCTATATTGTCCTCTGCACAACACTGTTCTTCCAAGAAACTTTCACCCAGCTTGCCTTTTTGGGAACTGAATCCTTAAATCTGGCAGGTACTGGCACTGGCAGCTACAGCTTTATTAATCCTCCCCATTTCGTGCCAGGTGATACCAATTTTTGATCTTGCTCTGTTTCTGTGTCCTCCCTCATGCCTGGACATTTAAGCAGAGGAAGATTTTCAGTATTTCACACTGTAAGAAAAATGTCAGAGTAGCAGAAGGGGGAAGATTGAAAGCTGAAGCAAAAGCAGTGTTCAGGTTGGCATCTTGAAGTGACACTTTGCCTTCTCTTTGTCAGCAATGGACTTTTTTAGATGCTCAGATGATGATCACACTGCTCCTGTCAGAACTAAGGTAACAGCAACATCAGGGCTTCACTGTACAAAATGGGAGATAATTTGGCCTTGGGAAACTAAATAAGACAAAGAGCGAGAGAAAGAAATGTTAGTTTCCTGTTTTACAGAAGAATGATACACAAGGAACTTAAAACTTCTCTTTTTGTGAAAACTTGCACTGTGGATTTAGGAAAATTGTTGAAGGAGTCTCTAACAGGAGACAGTGGTGAGTGAAAAGTGGGACATAGTATGATACAGGCTTAGCAGAGGGAGATGGTGCTAGGTAGACCAGAGACCTTTATGGGGAAAAAAAATATTTTCTAGGCTGGACTCTTATGGTACTTGATGTGGTATCATTTGGGAAAACTTGCATAAGATGGGAAGCAGGATAGAAAATGTAAGGTGGGTAGGATTATCTCATGAAAAATGAGAATCATAGAATCATAGAATGGTTTGTGTTGGAAGGGACCCTAGAGATCACTGAGTTCCAGCCCCGCTGCCATGGGCAGGGACACCCTCCACTCGACCAGGCTGCTCAAAGCCTCATCCAGCCTGGCCTTGAACACCTCCAGGGAGTTCAAGAGAGGGTCTTCAAGAGAGGGTCTTCAAGAAGGGCAAGAAGGAGGACC
>NW_010104095.1:497-2724 GCF_000699245.1 Pterocles gutturalis | reverse complement strand
CTGCTGCTGCAGGATAATCTGTCCCCGGTGTCTTTGCATTGCCCCGGCCTCCCCCAGGGAAGGATTGTGTTCCCCCGAGCAGGGAAAGGTGAGCGTTCCCCACTCGTGCTCAGCATCTTCACTCCTTCCACCGCAACCGGAGACCTGAAATGAATGTGAGATGAGGCAATGACCTTTGGAAAAGCTGGAGCTGCAGTGAGCGTGGAGCAGCTGAGCTGTTTGCCCTGGAGGAGCGATGGCCAGGCAGGGAGAGAAACCTCTCTGCAAGGACAGGCACTAAGGTGACAGCCCCAGCATCTGAAGACCCATTTATTCTGCCAGGAGCTGCTAATGCAGCGACTCTGTTGCCTCAACTCACCATGGGAGCAATGAGGAGCCAGCTAGCAAGAGGCTTTCTGGCTGGAAATCCTAATCCCACCCCAGCTTCCTATAAACCAAGAGACCTTCTGGGCTCAGCCGCCTCCATGGCACGTGAGGGATTCAGAGATGGATTTGGCTCCGAGAGCACTTGGGTCTCCCCGGGTGCCTGTCCTGCAGCTTCTGCCCCGGCTCCACTGTCCCTCACCGGGGACGAGCCCCAGCTGTGGCCACCCCTGCACCTCCCTGGGGACACATCATTCCAGAGGAGCCCCAAAATAAATCCCTGAGGAATAGCTGCTGGTACCCAGAGCTCGGCAGCGGGCAGCTGGTCTCCCGCTCCACAGATGGAGGCACAGGAACAGCAGCACTGGGGCTGTGGGGGACAGGTGGGACACAGACACGGGCACTGCGCAGTCAACCAGTTAATCCCATTTTATTCTTCCCAGTACAAATGAAGCACTGCTTTCCAGCAAGGGTGCCACGGGGTGAGGCTTTTGGTCTGCAACATCTGGCTCTGCTTACAAAATCCCTGACCTCAAAAGCAGCCGCCCTGGGCTGGTCTGTAACAGCACTTGGGTTATCGGGGCTTTAACGAATGACCTTTATGGACAAGGCAGAGCACATCCCTCCCCAGATCAAGAAAATCCTCTCTAAGTCTCCCAATCCCGTTACCAAAACGATCGTACAAACAATGTGACCAAGACGCTGCTGTCCCGCCCCGCTGCCCGCAGGGACACCCGTCAGAGCCCGGCTCCTCCCAGGCACCACTCAAACACCCATCTCCCGCTTTCGGAGCCCCAAACGCAGGTGGCAGTGCTGGTGCAGAGCGGGGTGGCTCTGGCAGATGTTCCCGAGCCCGGGGTTTCCTCCTCGTGTGCACTGCACGCTCCTCGGTACCGCAGCCATCGTTTGAGGGTGGGGGGATTTGACAGGAATTTGTACAGAATCAATATGGAATTAAATGGAAAAGAAGCATCAGCTTAACACCAAAAAAAGGGAAAAAGAAAAGAAAACAGGAGAAGTGAACAGTGAGCGCTGTCAGGAGGCAGAAGCCGCTCCTCCCCGGCGGGCTGGGACGCTTCTCGAGGGTTTATCTGCGCTTGGCCCCAGTGAGTGCCAGGAAGGGAGGCCAGCGGGTTACACCCACTCCTGCCAGCACAACACAAAGCCAAAACCTTTCCAGACGAACACCAACCTTTAAAAAAACCACAAAGAACAGAGACAACAACCTAGAACATGTAATCAACACCTGAGAGGCTTGGAGAATCTCAACAGCCGTCTGCAAAGCCTTCCAAAAAACATTCCTCATTCTGCTCAGGAAAACCAGGAGGGAAAGGACGGCCAGCATCCCGGAGCGTGCCTACGCCTTGCGCTTCTTCGCAGCCGGCCCCCCCCCCTCCCCCAGCCACTGCTGCAGGATACCCGCGCTGGTTTTCTTGGGCGAAGGGCTTTGGATGAACTGACTCTTCCACTTGGGCAAATCATTTTCTTTCTTCTGGGGAGAGCCCTCCTGGGAGTTTTTTAACCAGCCCAGCATCGCTTTGCTGCTCGGGGTGGCTGTGACCTCCTGCAGAAACAAAAGACAGTGGGAGAGCAGTCAGAAGCCCGTGAGAGCAGGGCAGGCGGCCGACGCTGAGCGCTGGCCCCGAGTGGGACACGGAGCCCATGGGCACATCTGCGGGAGGTTCCCCAGGATGCTGGGAACAGGCTTCTTCCAAGCCTCATTTCACATGGAATTTGCCTCGTTTGGCAGAGAAATCCCGGCACAGGGCGACAGTCTGTTTCTGGAAGTGGGCGGAAGGGAATCTGGGGGCTCTGCACTCCAGCAGCAAGCATGGGAACACCCCGCGGATGCTGCTGGCTGCTG
>NW_010104095.1:0-411 GCF_000699245.1 Pterocles gutturalis | reverse complement strand
GCTCAATGGGTGCCAGACACTCGGGCGTGTCGTTGCGGGTGCTGTTGACAAAGGTGGACACCGGGTGGAAAACGATGTTCTCCGTGGGCTGGATGAGTTTAACCGCTTCTTGGGTTGGCACTTCAGCAAAGTCCAGCCATTTCCTGATGGCCTCGTCCCCGTCCAGGATGGCTGGCATCCTAGGGGACA
The DNA here is from genome assembly GCF_000699245.1 of Pterocles gutturalis. Taxonomy (NCBI): domain Eukaryota; kingdom Metazoa; phylum Chordata; class Aves; order Pterocliformes; family Pteroclidae; genus Pterocles; species Pterocles gutturalis. The sequence continues at coordinate 222 of NW_010104095.1, read as the reverse complement.
CGACCATCAGAGCCCAGCCCCAACATGACAACGCGGGGTGGCACAAGCCAGGCTGGGAAGCTTGCACAGAGCCATCAGCTTCGGGGAAAATAGGGGGGAAAACGAGGCAGCAGGATGCTCTTCTGCAGGGCAAAGCACGTGTTCGCTTCGCCCAGGTCGCTGCTCTGCTGGGAGAGGCAGAGGGGTGGGCTGCCAGGCGCTGGCAAGGCAGAGAGCAATCCG